>NW_014332817.1:556766-671162 GCF_000341935.2 Cephus cinctus
CCCCCCCCAACCCCCCCAACACCACATATTTACCTATTCACCCCAATACACAAATTCTCCTGGAATATATATATACCCATCCTTGATCTCTACGACTCCTCCCTCCTCCCTCCCCGCCTCTTAACCCCTCACCCCACGAAACGTGGCTAATGTTTTATGCGAATCCTGGTAAGAGAAACGTTTCGCGTCTTCCTCGATGATCATCGAGAACAAAGAAAGAAAGAAAAAGAAAACACAAGAAATCATTCCTATCGCTGCCATGATTCCATGTTTCTTAAATTTTTTGATCATGTGTTCCCCCCCCGCCCCCAGTCCTTGTCCATATACCCTTCCGATGCATCTCCTAAAAATCCATCATCCATTCTTTTCCAGCAGACTCGTCACTCTCTTCCTCTCTAAATAGACGATCTTTGTTCGCTGTGAGTCTCTGTTTCTCGTATTTTTGTCGTTATCCATCCGGGTGATGAAATATCCTGTGCCGGATTGTGTCCAATCCAAGATGAGCCTCTTGCCGTGCCGTGATGAACTCTGTGGAAAGATGCTCATGGGATATTTGGTTTATATATATATACATATTATGGAGAGATTTTTCTTTTTAAATTATTCATGACCGTGCGAATGTCGATCGATCTATTTTTTGCTTAAGCATTATCTTTTTTCTTTTTGCGGCTTGCGCTCTCGTCTCATGGATTTGGATCTTTTTATTGATTCGTTGATAAAGGACTGCTGACGCGTCAAAGTCATTTTATACTGCGGGACGGAGCTATGTTTTGTGTAAATTTGTTTGTTTACTCGCAATTTTTAGCCGTGACTGTCAATTATGTCTTGAAATTTGTAGAAAGAAAAGAGTGGTGATTGTTTTTTTTTTGGTCGTTATGAGGGTTCTCAAGAGAGCCTGTGTGCAGTTTCATGGATTCTTCATGAAATTATGATAATTGCGAATTTTATTCCCTGCATATTAATGTAGTGGTATTTGAATTTCCGATTTTCTTATTTCGCGCTGTTCAGACGGTTACCACTCTTTTTTTCTTTTTTTTTCGTTAAGTACTTTACGGTTGCTTGAGGTGTACTTGACGCAAGTACTAGAAGCTTTTGTTTTTATTCATCAGACTCTTGAGGCATTATCAAAAATAAAAATCTACAGTGAAGAGCTTTATTATTACAGTGAAGAAAAAAAAAGATATGTTCACAAAAATTTGATAGTTAACGATTCTACAAAATTTTGCCGAATCGAAATGATCTTTGCGGTTCGATCGATCGTTTTTATTAAAGATACACGAATTTACGAGCGACCCGGTCGTGCGGGGTAACCTAGTTTAATTTTTCAAAAATAAAATGGAAAAACGTTCCAACAGAATTGCATGCGTCTCGCTCACATTATGATTAGCAAAAGTAGGGCTGTGCATGTCGAAACAATAAATGATACGAGAATCACATTCGAGACAGTCGTAAAATAATTATCAGATAAGGTCGCAAGTGCATCCAAAAAATTGTCCATTGCATTTTCGACTTTTCATACATGCACAATCAGAATCTCGTGAGACATAGCGATCCTTAAATCTTATAAATTTATATCCACTTCGAATATCGTCGATGACCGATCGTCGTTCGGCAGATCGATATTTAAAAAAAAAAAAGCGGCACGGCATCATCTCCATTACGTATTAAAAAGATTGTAACACCGACACAGGCTATAAACGCGAAACTCACTCATCCTTTGAATTCGTGCATAATTATTGACATAATTGTAGGTAAACTATATATAAATATAGTATCAGTAGCGTAAACAATAATTATGAATAATTAAATAAATGTCATCTATCCTACCGACACTGACTTTGACTGCTTCCCTTTTAATTAACGATCACACTTTATTCGCTACCTCTCGTCAATCTCGAACTGAATTCGCATCGAGTAGCAGCCGCCATGTTGGAAGGAAATTCGCTCCGTGAGAATCGCAGAGACATCAGCCGCAGCCTGACGACGGTAGGTATAGTATAAATTATATTTATTCATTAGTCGATAACTGAAAAGTATCGAGCAATATTATATACAATAATAAAATGGCAAGGCGTGTAAGAAAAGAATTCTTAAATACCGCAAGATAAGGCTATACAAAAACGGATAGACAATTGTAACCTTGTTAAGCGCCTATGTCGGCAGTCACACGACAATTGGCAATCGCTAGGAAACAGCTAGAAGGTTCTATTAGGTCGTGCGGGAGAGAAAGAGAGGTTAAGGTTGCACCGTCATGTGGGAGTCGCGGATGAGGACTGGGAGGAAGGAAGGATAAGGCACAGAGAGGGTATGAGGTCAGAAGAAAGAGAGACGAAGCGTGCTTATCGTGCATCGTCTTCAACCATCTCAAATGCTCCTCAGCAAGTCTCGGCTGCTACGGCTACGTTTCTGGCCTACCTACCTTTCCACCTAGGCACCACCTACATACCTACCAGACAGCCAGTACCTAGCTACATACGTAGCAAACCCCAGCTGACGTTCGCGGAAAACTGCCTCTGTATATAAGTGCTATCTGACAGCGGTTTCAGGAATCTAATTTACGGAAAGATGCAAAAAGTAAGAAGATCCGGTTTGACTTGAAGAGAGACTACTTCGTGAGACAGAGATTTAAAGGACGATTGTAAAATTATAGAGACTTACTTTATTGTTGGTATAGAGTGATGAGGGTTATGTGGCTATTGGGACTAACCTTAAAGGACCCTTGCGTGTCTTTTGTTTCTGGAAAGCAAAAAATAGCTTTAGGTATTACATTGGTTGGATGATGATCCGTATCATCTTTTTGATAGTTACCTATAAATGGGGTATTCGTTAAAAGATATTAAATCGATGACAAAGTTGTCAGCCTCTTGGAAATGACGTCAGCAAGGGTACGACGCATAGACTGCGGTCGTTACTGGGGCAGAATGCGGAGTGAGATGGATCTGTGAAGGAGCATGAAGCTACCCGACAGTACTCTTCTCAGTATAGACTCGATGACCTGATTGCGACGGAAACAGTACTCAATGTCTCGTTACCGGTATATTACGTCTCCAAGGTTTCATCAGATTCTGGGAATCAAGTGGCGCCAAGCCTGCCACTCGGTAAGGGACCGATGTGGCGATACCTAATTAATACGCAGGATCGACACTAGGCGACGCCACTTTAGCCGTATCAGCCATTCGTGGTACAGCAAGTCACACGCTTCGTGTTAGATTCGTTTGAAAATTCTCTACGACTATTGGTAATCCTGTAAACAGAAGAGAAAAAATACGTCTGTGGAAAATAAAAGGATTTCTACTCACGGACTGAAATCGGGATCCTCGTGAACTCCTTTTCTTAGCTCGTAGCGACTTCTAACGATCGTAATTGCGGACATTGTAACGCGACGCGCATATAGCTGAGAGATACTTATCTTCCTCAACCCCTTCGTATTGCCTAGGTACTGGCTTCGTACAGTAGGCACCCTAACACACTCTGCTCTACACCCTGGCTTGGTCCCACGGGCTTGAGCCTCCTCCTTCAAGAGTGGCCACTCCAGGGAACGACGCTTTCTATTCGCGGCACAATTTCGACGATCGATATATCGACTGGCATGTCGGCCGCTCACTCGCTTGTCGCTTCGGCCGCTCTTGCGGTCTCCAAATAGCGACAGTTACCAGGGTGTGAGAGCGGAGGCGCTCGTGGTATTCACGACTTCCACTTAAAGTGTTGCTGTTTAGGCACTGGCATTTTAACCAGATTTTAACTAGTCCATGAAGGCATCTAGACGTCGTTATAGGTTATCGGTAACCCTTTAACTCCAGGGTGTTCCGGTGGCCTTTACGGTGGTACGATTATGCGCCATCTTTTTAGTAGCTGTCAAAAATCATCAAAAAAAAAAAAAAAAAAAAATGGTGAACGCTGACGACGTGACTTTTTTGTTGTTGTTATTCAATATTGTTTAAGGTCACGTGAAACTTGACCTGCTGATGATTTGAGATTTTTGGGTAAGTGTCTTCGCTTACTTTTGAACAGGAAGACGGTCCTTGCGCAACCAGGCAGTTGGCATCAGGTTGAAGTGGTAACACTTGGGGGAGAAGTCGTCAGATACCGCATTGGGGTACAAGGGGGAGTTGAATTGGGAACCGTGATGGAGTCCAGAGGGATTACCACCACTTCTTTCTTTAAGCTCGTCGCAGCATCCTACAATACTTTGATCCACCCTTCCATCGAATCGTCCCCCTGACAACGTCACGATGTTACCCCTCTGCTTCAGGGGTGGGTGGTACCTCTAGGGTCCACCTACTATGCTCCTCTGGCTTCTCTAACTCATCTACCTTCTCCTCTACCTCCTGATAGACTCCTCTTGCTCCTCCACCGGGGCAACGATTTTGCAACTTCTGCAAAATCTCTGCAAGAAGTCAGTCGGTCGGTACGCGTCCTCACGAGAAGCTTCGACGAATTTTGGCGAACGGGTTGCGACGCGGATTGTTTCTTCAGGAAGCTGATCTTTTAGGCCGTGTTGGATATCACCTGTTTTACGTATTTTTTTCTGCATTCTTCATTTTTTGACTGGCCAAAAACTAAGAAGATGCGCTAAAGTGCAGATATGGACGAGGCACGCGCTGGTGGCGGGATGTATTCCGCTTTTGTTTCTTCTCTTTTTCTCATATTCTTTTTAACCACGAGCGCCGAAGCACAGTAAGATATTATTATGGAAAATTCATACAATTTTTTAAATCAACTTATTTGTCAATTTCAATTGTCTGGACTTAATTGGATCACTGAGTAGTCTTACTTGGATTACTGCTAAATACCTCTGTAAACAGCAGAAGCGACCATTTCGATTTTGATTGTCAGACTTGAATTTCAAATTGTGCTAAACAACTATTAATTGTGATCTATAAATACAAGCAATGTCAAAATCCTATGCTGAACAATTAGCAGAAAATATTTGTATTAGTTTTTTCTAGGAGTTTTTCTATCGAATTTTTTTAACAAAATTGTCCAACCGTCTACAATTAAATGGCTACCGGACAATAGCTAGTCCAATCGCACAGCAAACGAATTCCCATGGTAATTTCAGGAGAAGTTTGGAATTCTTCGATCTTCTACCAGAAGATCCAAAACTCTACGACAAGATGAGACCACCTAAGAAAGATGGCCAAGCTACAGTCGTGTATTTTCATGTGACAGTGATGGGTCTCGATTCCATCGACGAGAATTCAATGGTAGAGAAATATCTTCATACAACAAAAATCCACAAATGGATATCAAAGAATCAAAAGATTTCATGGACACATAACTGGAATTCGATTGCCTGCATTTCAGACCTACGCGGCGGACATTTTCTTCGCGCAAACATGGAAGGATAACAGACTACGACTTCCGGAGAACATGACGTCTGAGTACAGGTACGGAACAGATCAATGCCATTCAACAGTATTGACTTATCATGTTATCCAGTTCCATTAACTAATAACAAGATTTACACAGTTTCAATTAAATATATTTTTTTTTAAATTTAAACAATACTTATTAAGATTGCTAGAAGTCGATTGGCTCAAGAATATGTGGAGACCAGATTCCTTCTTCAAGAATGCCAAATCTGTCACCTTCCAGACTATGACGATACCGAATCACTATCTATGGCTCTACAAAGACAAAACTATCCTCTACATGGTGAAGTGCGTGTATAAAATGTTACATTAGCTCAAAGACCAGTTATCCTTTACACACAATTCACCTTGCACAGAACAATTTGTCAATTTACTACCGTTTCAGACTAACCCTCAAATTATCCTGCGCCATGAACTTCCTGATTTATCCCCACGACACGCAGGAGTGTAAATTACAGATGGAAAGCCGTGAGTAGTCGATTGTCTATTCTTACATTGAAAATAGACTAGAAGAGATGCATCAGTTAAAATTTCTGAATAAGAACGCAGCGAACTAACAAGTGAAAGAAAGCTAGCTCTCGAATCCACAAAGGGAGAACGTGGTTACAGAAAGACAAAGAAGAAAGGTCGGTAGTTAAAACGAAAAATTAGTACCACAGTTTGACGCTAGGGTTAGTCTCATTGATATAAGCTGTGGTAAAGAGAGCTCGCAGTAGCATTTAAACGGGCCATAGGAGGTAAATGTAGTGACGCACGTAAAAATCCTTACAAATTTATAAAGACAAAACAACTCGGTCAACAGTGTCGCACACGACGGATGAAATGATCTTCCAGTGGGACCCCGACGTTCCCCTGGTCGTCGACGAGAACATTGAGTTGCCCCAGTTGCAGCTCGTGAAAAATTACACAGCCGATTGCACGCAGGTTTACTCCACCGGTGGGTTTTAAAACCAAAGTCTTCTGACAAAAGGGGTATTCCGAACGATTTCATTAATTCTGTCATTTCCACCCAGGTAACTTCACCTGCCTGGAAGTTGTCTTTGTGCTGAAGCGTCGTCTTGGATATTACCTCTTCCACACCTACGTTCCAACCTGCCTGATAGTAATAATGTCGGTAAGTTTAGTAAAAGAAAAGTCAAATGAGAATGGAAAATAAATATTACCAACGTTTCTTTCAGTGGGTTTCCTTCTGGATAAAACCGGAAGCTGCTCCGGCTCGTGTAACCCTGGGAGTCACTTCCTTGCTTACGTTATCCACTCAACACGCCAAGAGTCAAGCATCATTGCCACCAGTGTCCTATTTGAAAGCAGTGGACGCCTTCATGTCCGTCTGCACCATATTTGTCTTCATGGCCCTGATGGAATATTGCCTGGTGAATATTGTACTTGGTGACAATGATGCACCACCCGCTAAGCCTCCACCACCGCCGCCACCACCGTCCTCATCCACTGGAACGGATACGACGAAACTTGACAAGATATTCGATATCGCCACCAAGGTAACACGCCTGGATGGCGCTCCAAAGCATGAGAGTGACTTCCGTGCCTCGAAGGCTGTGGAAAGGACGACCTTACGAGGCACGGATGGGACTAGTCCTGCCGGCGTTCAAGTTGAGATCGTTCTCACACAGGAAAATGCCATGTTGCTGTCTGGCCGATCGCAGAAGTCAAACACCGGACCACCAGCAGGACCGACACCGGCGCAGAAGGCGCGCATGCGCGCGTTGAACATCGACAGGGTCTCTCGTGTCTTCTTCCCTTTCCTCTTCGCCGTACTCAATGTCACCTATTGGATTATGTTCGCCGAGTATATCTAAAAAGAAGAATTGCATCAGGATGATATTATATAATTAGAGGGAGGATCAAGCATACCATGAGGTTGATGATCGAGATCAGGAAATCATTCGATGCGTGATGCGCATTGCTTTTTATTGATCGATCATGATGGGATGTTGATTGATACTAAAAGTAATTGACGTCTTTTGGCAGAAATGCTTGTACGCTCGCTCATTTGTGGAAGATGCATTTTTAAATGCATTTAGGGCATTTTTTTGTTGGATGGATCATAGATCTGGAATTGGTATCATTGAAGCCGGAAGTGGCTGATCAAGTGACTAATGGTGCTGAGGGGTCAGTCGGTGCACTCTTTGAGATACTTGAGGCTTTTTATTTTATTTTCATGGGTAACTTTTTCGATTTATATAGCTAGTCAATTATCATTTTTAGAATTCTGTCGTGTCGTGCGCGAAATCCGCCCACCTCGTTCATTCGCTCGCGGAGTCTTTTTGATAGATTGTTCGTTCGAGGTATCTTGTATTACTTGCGCGGAAAGAGTCATCTGACGTTTATTAATATGACGGCTGATAATTTAGAGGATAATTAATTATGCACGGTTGTATAAATATTATTATTCAAGTTCTTAGAGATTGATTGAACTCTAAATGATCGACGGAATATTCGTCCATTGCTTCCAGGCGATTGTCAATGAGAATTCGTATCCGCTCCTGATTTACCTCATAGCGTAGTACTTAGACTAATTAAAAAAAATAGGATCTATTAAATATCCAAAATTTCGAAAGATTTGCTATTTTCAAAATATCTTTAGGCATAAACTAAACACGTGAATTATGAAATTGCCACACGCGCGTATACTTAATAGTACAAGAAAAAATTATCAAATCGTAATACCTATCTACGCTAATTGCCTGTATCGAAAGTGAAAAATTTTTAAAACAAAAGAGTATTATTGACTTCTTCAGGATATCACGGTCCTTCTGAATTTATGTTTACTGTAAACAGTGTATATGATTGTAGCGCATGAAAACATTTATACATACGTAAAACGTGAATAGTTAAACAAAAATTATAATAAAAAGACAAGTGCTCATAATTGTCAAAAAAAAAAAAGATTAAAAATGTGTCAATAGTCATCGAGATTTCGATGACACGTGCGCAATGAATATACTTAATGGGGATTCGTTTTTGAGAAGTACCATAAAATAATGAACACGAAAAATAACGAATCTGCAGCAAAATGTCACGCGAAATGCGAATTTAAATCGCGTGCTTAACGTAGATTTTATGTAATTGCTAGTAAGACTCATGATGTTATCGCGTCCCTCCTGAAATGACAGTACATCAATTGGATTAACAATAATGACATTGTATCCACATGATATCAAATAGTGGTGAATTAATGTAAGGATTCTTGTATGGACCCTAATCGATAATTAAGGCATCGTCGTTATCATTTACGTAATTATAAGAATATATAAATGCGCAAACTGACACGATTACTCGATTTTCTGCTCACCCAGTGATTGGCCATTTGCCTTTTTATTTGCATAGATACTCATACGATAATAAATCGAGGACACAATCACCTTTATGATAAAAACTAATTATTACCTACAGTATCAAATATTTATTTTCACATGTACGTTTAAGAGCGCATTTTTAATTTACTATTTATTTCCATTTTACAACTTCCTTATGGTTCTCGTTCGCTCTTCACCGATTCTTCACATAACATAGTATCAGTACATGTACAAGAGTAGGACGTGCTAACGGGATAAAAAGAAGAAGAGAATGAAGGAGATCAGGAAGTGGAGGCAATGGCACTTGTATATCATAACCGACATTACATAGAGATAACGACCCACGCTTCCCTTGCTTCCTTTCCCGTCGTCTAGAACGCGGCACGTTTAGAATGAATATTAAAATGAAAAAAAAAAAACAGAAAAAATTTTTAATACAAAAGGAACAAAATCCAACTTGTACAATAGTACATAATCAACGACGCAGAGAGAATAAATCATGCTACCATAACTCTTGACAACAAAACATAGAGTTCCTCAGTTATATCACGTCATCCAGAAGATAGGATTTCGTGGACCCAATTTCGTAGTATATTTTTCGTTTCAATGAAATTTAGTTGATAAGGTAACTGGCGATTAGAAAATAGAGTAACCTATGTAGTAAAGGTCACTTAAAATGAGAGAAATTGATAAACCTAATAGAGACACACATATCTATATATACTCATTAAAGAATAAAGTCCTAAATGAAATTATTCAATATTAAAAAACGAAAATAAAAAAGGATAATCGATTGTACGCTGCGCAAAGCAGAGTCTAATTGTGCGTTTGGTGAGACACAAAGAGCAGAACGAGCAATGCAAGTGGGCCGCACGTGTGAAGCTGAAGCCACCGACCGACTGGATATATACAGGGTGTTCTAAAAATAGTCATGAATCCCTTAGAAGCTACTCACAATATTCTCCTTATACACTGAGAATAAGAGTCACAATAATTTTTCAAAACTTACCTGATACTAGGAAAATTATCATCGGTTTCACAATTCCTGTCATCAATAATTCCTTGTACGACTTTTAGTCTTGAATATTTACAATTAATTATCTATAAAATATAAAATAATATTAATCATTGTCACAAGTCATTATTGTACTGTTAAAAAATCAACATTCCCTTTGCACAACGCGTCCTCCTTCTGGCATCCTTATTTGGCAAGTTCAGTTGGGGTTAGGCAACTTCGTAGAACGAGAACGACCGGCATTAAGGGTTATCCACATTAGAGAGTATGTTCTGAAATAATTTTTCAAAATTATATCGTCAAATATTTATATTTATGACATATACCACGTTTTGTAATGATGTGATATAAAAATTATCACTCATAAATTCAACTATGCTACTGTATTATTGACTCAATGTAATAGTAGAATTCAGAACTGATCTTTATTCTATGAAGATGGTACTTGTAAGCGATATCGGTCTGATAAGAAGAACGACAGACAGTAACGTGACTTCTAATTTTACTAAGAATCCTTATCGACTTCAAGCCAGAGTCGATTTCATTCCGTAAGTCTCCGCCAAATAACATGAGGCAACTAGATCAGACTATATCAAATGACAGACTATCTAGAATTTTATTAATTTATAAAAATCATAAAGATAATCACCATTGATGATTAAGTACTGCGAAATTTAGAAATTTCATACTCATTATTAATTTTAAGTAAATATTTTTTCCTTTCCTTTTCAATTTATAATCACTGCAATTATTAGAGTAGTAATTACAGTAGTCCTGACAACGACTTTAAGTAAAAAGGAGTGGTTGGTACTTGACACGATCAAGAAAGGAAAGGGCTGGAACAAATGTCTCTTGATAGTCGTCATGGCCTGAAAGTACTGATGAAATCACGAATAAAATTTATTCCTTCGTTAATTTCAAATTTTTTAAATACAGTCCTACGCCAATGAATATTTTATGTTAAAAAGCGAATTTATGTTTTGTTGTACATCAATGAAAAGCGTTTGAACATTGTTAGGTTTTATATAACAGAGAGTCCTATAGTCCAAGCAATCAGTGGAGTTTGGTATGAATGCTGCTTTAAGATCATGTACATACAAACATATATTCCTGACATCCCCATCTTCTAAAGCACTCAGAGCTAGCAATGTGTAACTTCGACTACAAGCAAGGCGGTTAATGTTTCTGCGTAAAATGTTCAAACGATAAATTGGACCTCAGGACGCTGATGATTTAGTCATTTAATGTTGATATACTTCAAAATGATTATATACTATTTAATTTGTCCTTAAGTCTTACATCCAGAATGCACAGTTTCTCATTCAACGCGCATTTTGGAATGTTTGTTGCTTCAATGGTCGTCGAGCCGAGCAATATCGAACATACTCGAGATTCCACGAGTGAAGTATTTGAACATTAAAAAATCACAAAGTGCATAGCCAGTATGATATAATGCAAGAATAAAACGTTTAACCAAAACCATTTAGCGGCTACAAATATCAAATCCAGATCTAGTATTTTGCCATGAAATAAGCATAAACCAGAAAATGCAGTAAGGTCTGATGAAACGAAGGAAACATCTGTTATTCGGAGATATTTAAAAGACACAGGAGAACCTTTCCAAAAAAGTTTATCCCTCGAGTATTCTCTTCCGGGAAAAGTTTGCCTGATTTAAAAGTACTCACTAAAAGGGACGTAAACGAACGGCGACGCGTAGTAAGTACGAAATACAGGTATAGTGCGAGAGCCTAAGCAGTCCTATAGGCTAGGTTAAAAATGGCTGACTAATCTGTTCAATCCTTGTGCGATTTACTTCATAGTTATTGGGGAAGCGTCGTGCCTTGCAGTAGGTACTTTACCGGTAATGCTGTTTGGTAAAAGCAACCGGGTAATATTACCACCATGGCGGTAACTTCCAGGCAAGTTTCCATCCTAAGAGCCGATCCCTCCCACATCTCCTCGGTCCCCGAACCACCGCACTCAACTCGACGAGCAGTGCCGAGTGCTACAGCTGCTCTGGAAGCACGGCAAGACGCGTCACCGGCTCTCCTTTTCTTTTTCGCCTTTTCTCTACAATATTCATTTCGTGCTTCATAGTCGTGCACTACTCTCGACTCCCTCGCCGAGCGCTATTCATACGTCACCTATTAGACACATCCAAAACCCTCAAGGACCGGATCGAGCGACGTGATCGCCACCCAGGTACGTACCTATAATCTTTCTTGTATACTATGGCAAAGCTGAGTATAACTGACTGAATTACATTGGTATTGAAGACGTGTAAAATATATATACCAAAGCATTCTAGACTTTGATGCCATTTTATTATTGTTAATATTCAATGGATATTTCAATGATCGCTGTGTTTAGTGATTGTTGTAATATATTTTTAAGACATTTAAGCCATTCCAATGGCAGATACATCTAATTGTAAGATATTTCTGGTGTGCTTATAGTCGTTTTTTTTTCTCTTTTTAAGAAATAGGCAAATGGAGTCGGTGTGTTAAGATCGTTCTGAAGGGACCGGAGGTAGAGAAAAGAAGTGGAATTTCAGGATGGTCCCCTCTAGTCACTATTATATAGTCGCTCTCGTCCTCGGCTTTCTCGTTATTTATCTTACCGGTGAGTGGATTCTTTGAAGTACCATTTTTCAATAAGGAATGGATGCATGAAATTTTGTAGCTATAATTTTTTATCCACTAATGATCTCTTACAACGAATAAGGGTAATATTGATATTTGTCAATACGCAACAGATAATGAAATAGATCTAGATGAAAATAAAATAGCGGCAAGGAAAATTCATCTGGGGAATAAAGAAAGATGATACTTACGAAATCAGTATTCTCCACGAGTAACGTACCCTAGTTTTCATTCATTCCCCTCGCGACATGTCGAAGTCCTTATCCAACTTGATTAGATATTAGTTCGACCCTCCGACCCTGTATTCCGGCGAGCGCAGCAAGTTTATTTTAGTCTTGAAATCTAAACTATTTCAAAGTCTAGCTAAGACATCTTATGTATGAAAAATTGTAAAGATTATGCTCCGATGTTTATTTTAAATCCTTCATATCTTTACCATTGTCTATGAAAGTTCAAATTTAGCAGATGCAAAATGGACAAGACAAAATGAGCCTATATTCATAAGCATAGACACTTATGCTTTATTGATACAATCTGTTAATAACAATACTTCCTGACGATGCACTTTATGAGAAATTATTATTTTATCGTTGTAAACTTATTTGCTTTGGGAACGAGATGAAAAATCATCCTGTCTTTTACACAGTGTGTATCACTATCATGAATTTCCGGCCATTTATCGCAATAGTCTGCAACACTAAAATTCAATGTGTTCTGATAAGCTTGCCTTGTGCTCTGACCAGTGTTTTTTTGTGGCATCGATCCCCGCGCTTCTCATACATTAAAAATTAACAGTTGATAATCTATATATTAATGATAAATAAGAAATGAGACGAACCTATGAAATTTTTACAGATCCAGCCGAGGCCCAGTATGGCAGAGACAGAGACCGCAGACTTCCAGTCAGAGGTGATTCCTTTTTTTTCATACATTTAATTCCTGATGATTAATTTTTAAGAATTGACGAGAAAAATTAATGTCAATTATATACCGTTATTAATAGTCACTGCGTTATTTTTCAATTGGGCTACTGATAACGGTATAAGTGAATTACAAAAATTAAGGATTTGCTGAATCGGAGAGGAAAAAATATGTCATAGTTAAACAAAATAGCCAATAGATAAGATTGGAGGGTTTTATAGGATCTATACGACGAGGCGACATATCACCCTTGGAGGTAATTACTGAAGATCCTCAACGGATACCGATGATCTATCCGAAACTTCGAGGTAGCTCAGTTGGATTTTTTAAAACTCGTATTCAATATCGGACACGAGCACCATGGCAATAACTTAAAATTAAATATTTTTTACTATCGCTAACATAGTCCACCTTGCACTTGTCGCTGTCTATACAATGCGAATAATTGTTGTATCACCTAGAAACGCTTTTAAAGAAAATAATTATATGCGGCAAGGTTTACTAAAAAGCAGAAGAAAAAAAATAATGCCAAGAAATTCCAGGATAAACAAATGGATATTACACTCTTTAACGCAGATATTTAAAAAAGACGGGTATTCACACGACACTAAATAAACTTGAGCACAACTAATAATTGTAGTGTTCTGGTAGTTGGGTTAGTATTGATACTTGTTAGGAATTAAGGTTTAACACTTGTTAACTGTAATTGTCAATTAATAAAATTACATGTAATTCATGGTTCATTTATATGGTGATCAGGTATAAAATAATAATGGTTTATGCAGCAGATGAGATTGTATGTAAAGTAATGAGTCTTTATTTACTAATAGGTTCACATCCCAAACGCGCACATCCTTGCGAGCAGAGCTCGTGTTACCCAGCAACAGGAAATTTACTGATTGGACGAAAAGACAGACTTTCGGCATCCTCTACCTGTGGTCTTCGTGGACCAGAAAGATATTGTATCGTATCTCATTTGAAAGAACGCAAGAAATGTTTCTTCTGTGACGCATCGCACCCAACCCAGCAGCACAATGTGGAAAATATTATCACAAAATATATGCCTGGGTACCTAGCTTCTAATATTTTAATTAGAATTCTATAAGCATGAATTAAACAGGTTTTTTAACCGTGTAGCTCTTATTAAAAATCCTAGCAGACAATCATAGCATCTTTATACGACCTTTTCAGGACACGTCACGAGTCCTGGTGGCAGGCTGAGAACGGAGTAGAAAATGTGTCACTGCAATTGGATCTGGAAGCCGAGTTCCACTTCACCCACATCATTATTCGCTTCCAGACGTTCCGACCAGCTGCTATGCTGATTGAACGTTCTCATGACTTTGGGAAAACCTGGCAGGTCTACCGGTACTTTGCGCACAACTGTGAACAATCATTTCCTGGGGTGAAGACGACAGAACCACAGACATTGACTGACGTCATCTGCGACAGGCGTTACTCGAACGTGGAACCCTCGACAAACGGTGAAATCATCTTCAGGGTTCTTCCGCCCCAATTGCAAATAGCTAATCCTTATTCAAAGGAGGTACAGAATCTGCTGAAGATGACGAATCTCAGGATCAACTTTACCAGGCTACATACACTTGGTGATGATTTACTGGACGATCGGGCTGAAATCCGTGAGAAATATTATTACGCTATTAAGGACATGATTGTTCGCGGCTCCTGTTCCTGTTACGGCCACGCATCCCGTTGTCTTCCACTTCCGGGCGTTCTCCATGAGGAAGACATGGTTCATGGCAGATGCGAGTGCACCCACAATACCAAAGGTCTGAACTGTGAAAATTGCGAGGACTTCTACAATGACGTACCCTGGAAGCCTGCTGTAGGGAAACAGACAAATGCCTGCAGAATATGCAATTGTAATAATCATACAAATTCTTGTCACTTCGACGACGCCGTCTATGAGAGATCAGGTAAAGTCTCAGGAGGAGTTTGCGATGACTGTCAGCACAATACAAGAGGACAGAATTGTGAACAATGTAAACCGTTCTTCTATCATGATGTTACTAGAGACATATCGGATCATGATGCATGTCAACGTAAGTGAATTTCATTATTTCGTATTATTGTCGTTCCTACACGGTAACAATGTAATTACTGTGATCCGTCCAATAATTTCAGCTTGCGATTGTGATCCAAGCGGTTCCCTGGATGACGGAATTTGTGACTCCAGAACTGACCCCCTTAGTGGCGACGAATCCGGTCGTTGTCATTGTAAGACCAATGTTGAAGGTCGCAGATGTGATCGGTGCAAGAACGGATACTGGAACTTTGATATTGAAAATCCTGATGGTTGTCAAGGTAATACATTTTTTTTCCTATAAGAAAAATGGAAAATTCAATATTTACAGCTATTCTCAATTTTCTCATGAATTCTAGCCTGTACCTGTAACACTTTGGGTACCATTGGCAATCAGGGTTGTAACATGGTTACTGGCGAATGTACGTGCAAACGCTATGTAACGACACGCGACTGTAATCAGTGTCTTCCTGAGTACTGGGGTCTGTCTGATGATCAGGATGGTTGTAAACCTTGCGATTGTGATCCTGGTGGTTCTTATGAAAACTCTTGTGACGTGGTTACCGGACAATGTCGTTGTCGACCTCATGTCAGTGGCAGAACTTGTAACCAACCGGAACAAAGTTACTACACTGGTTCCCTGGACTTCCTCATCTACGAGGGTGAACTGGCTCGTGCCTCAGATGTACGTGTCCCTATGTAGATTCTTAAAAGTTATAGTAATTTCAATATATATGACTAAGTCAATGATCATTTCTATCGCAGAATTGCCAAGTGGTCATCAGAGAACCATATCGTGATGGGCGGAACAACACCTGGACTGGAACAGGGTTCATGCGAGCTCTAGAAGGTTCAACCCTTAACTTCACTGTTGGGGACATCAGGAAGTCAATGTACTACGATATTGTAGTTAGATATGAACCCGTGCAACCAGGAATTTGGGACGAGGTTCAGATTATAATCGAAAGAGATGGTCCTGTGGATCCCGATGGTCCCTGTGCAAACTGGGTACCAGAAGATGACAGACTCTGGGTTCAGCTGCCACAGGATTCTCGAAGCGCCGCAGCTGTACCCTCTGTTTGTTTAGAGGCCAGAAAAATATACAAAGTTATATTACAATTCCGAAAATTCAATAATTACGTCAGCACGCCTACAGCTTCTATTCTTGTGGATTCGGTAATTAATTTGAAATTAATTACTCGATAGATTATGTTCATTAGCACTGAGCGATCTTATTTTAATCCTAGATTGTCCTGAGACCAAGAATCGAAACTATACCCTTCTTTAGCGGTTCTCCACTAGGTGAATTACGCCGTCAGGAATACGAGCGATACCGTTGTAACGAATTCTTCAACAATGTTGGTGATTATAGAGCTGATATCATGGAGATCTGTGGCAAATACCATAACAGTATTGGATACTACGCCTATGACGGGGCTCACTGTAAGTGAATATTCTTAACAAAAAGTTGCTAGATACAATTAAACCTTGAAAGAATTTAATAGATTTTCTGTCCTATTTTAGCCTGTGAATGTAATCCAACCGGGTCTAAAAGTTTACTGTGCGAACAATACGGCGGTTTCTGTCCGTGTAAGCCAAACGTCGTAGGTCGCCGTTGTGATCGTTGCGCCCCAGGTACTTATGGTTTCGGTTCAGAAGGCTGTATTCCCTGTGACTGTGATGGCGTCGGAGCGTTGGACAATTTCTGCGACGTAGAAACTGGTCGCTGTAAATGCAGACCAAACACTTACAGCCGAACTTGCGGCGAGTGCGAGCCTGGCTTCTGGAACTTCCCCCATTGTCAGCGCTGCGAATGTAATGGTCATGCTGATATCTGTAATTCGCGCACAGGCGCCTGTATAAATTGTCGTGACTTTACAACTGGTCACAACTGCGACCGTTGTAACGAGACCTTCTATGGCGATCCACGTATTGGAGTCGATATACCCTGCAGAGCATGTCCTTGTCCAGGAACAATAAACTCTGGCCATTCCTATGCTGACAGTTGCTCGTTGGATCCAGAAACTCATGACGTAATTTGCGAATGTTACGAAGGATACGCTGGACCACGTTGCGACACCTGCGCTGAGAACTTTTATGGGAATCCTGAAATACCTGGTGGAGAGTGTAAGACATGTGACTGTAGTGGGAATACAGATCTTAATAGACCAGGAAACTGTGATCCTCATACAGGACGCTGTCTGCAGTGCCTACACAATACGGATGGACAGAATTGTCAAGTCTGCAAACCTGGTTTCTATGGGGACGCATTGAGTCAAGATTGTCAGGACTGTCGCTGTAATGTCCTGGGTACAGACAGGAACGCTGGATCCTGTCATCATCGAACTGGACAGTGTCCATGTCTACCACGCGTGGTAGGACAACTTTGTGACGCTTGCGAGGAGAATCACTGGCGAATTGCTAGCGGTCAAGGCTGCGACGCCTGCGAATGTGATGTTGTAGGCAGTGTCACTGACAAGTGTAATCCCTTCGACGGTACTTGCGAATGCCGACCTGGCTTTGGTGGACGTCGCTGTAACGAGTGCCAGACCAATTACTGGGGCAATCCTAATATTGAGTGTCATCCGTGTGACTGCGATCGGGCAGGATCCGCTAGTCAACAATGTGACCGTGAGACGGGCAAGTGTATTTGCAGAAAAGGTATTGGTGGTGAAAAATGCGACCAGTGTGATCGCAGTTACGTTGGATACGCACCTAGTTGCCAGCCCTGCGGCGAATGTTTTGATAACTGGGACATCATCTTGGACGGCCTGAGAAATCAGACGACTTCCGTTATCGGCGAGGCTTCGCGTATTCAAAAAGTTGGTACCACGGGTGTGTACAGTGTAGAATTTGAGAATATGGTGACCAATCTGGATCAGGTACGTGGGTTGATAAGCAACACTTCCGTGAGAAGTCAGGATTTGGATATTTTCAACGACCTAGCTGAGCAGCTTAGTAAAAACGTTACTGCCTCTGCTACTTTACTAGAAGAAGTAGATAATTTACAGGAAAATATAAGTCAGAGAGTAAATCTAGATGACGTTGCTTTGAAGAACATGAAGAACAGAACGAACAATCTTCACCAGGGAGCAATTGAGCTTCGTACCAATGCGACTAAACTTCAGGAAGCCAATGTTCAGGGAGCATTGACTGTAACTCAACAAATGGCTGAAAAATCTAGACTTTCTGAACGCATGGCTAATGCCACCACTAACATTTTGAAAGATGCTGAACGCTACAGAAAGAATACCGAGAATCTACTAGCAAGAAGCCGCTCATTGGTGAATGAGGCTCAAGAAAAGAACAAAGAATCGCTGATCGAATTGAACGAGAAATTAGACGAACTCACAAATTCTGTACCAGAATTAAACTTGAAAATGTGCGGTGAGAAGGTGAAGGAATGCAGTGTCGTATGCGGTGGTGCCGGATGTGGATCTTGCGGCAGTCTGTCCTGCGACGCAGGTGCAGTACCAAAGGCTAATCAGGCATTGGACGTAGCTACCAAACAGGCGACTAAGATAAAAGACCACAAAGATGAGGCGGAGCAGCTTTTAAGAAACGTAAGTAACACTAAGCAACCGAATAAGATAAAAATAATTAATAAATCATATCCCATCTGCTTCCATTCAAGTACTTGACACGTAAGACAGTTTCCAGATAGAATAAACTACTGGGAGAATTATTTTAAGAGCCCAGAACCTTGGGACTTCTATTCGTACAGATAAGAACGGCAGATGCAGGAGAAACTATCTCAAATAATATATTTTTTTTTCTATAGATGATTCAAGCAAAGCAAGACGCCATCGCTGCAAGGTCAAATGCTCAGGATGCCTTCAACATTGCCTGGGATGTCAGAAACCGCTCTGATAGCGTCACGAGAAACTTGAATGACCTAAACGACAAGATTTGGAGCACATTGAACGAGGACCAGTCTACACCAACAATGGTGCGCAATCTGGCGGATGAAGTTTTGAATAAAGACATAAAACTGCGTCCCGACGCCATAAAGAATTTAGCGGATAAAATTAAAAACATCGTCGGCTCTCTTACCAACTCTGAGCTGATCCTCTCCGAGACGGCAGATGAGCTAAAGCTCGCTAATGATTTGAAGGACAAAGCAAACGAGGCAAAGGAAATAGCAGCGCAGAAACAAACGCTAGCTAGTAACGTGGTACTTCTGCTTACTGACGCACAAACGGCCCAGGATCAAGCCCAGGTTGCCATTGACAAAGCCGAGCGTGATATTAAGTTATCAGAACGCGACTTGACTGATATAATTGAGGAGACCAAGGGAGCCCAAACGAAGGCAGACAACACTACAGAAGCTGTAGACGCCTTGGACGCTCGTTTAAACCTTCTCCAGACGCAATCATTAAAGAATGACTTTGTCGTCAATGAAATTAATGTGGAGGTTGGTAAGGTCGCCGAAGAGGCCCGAGCAGTCGATGAAAAGACAAAGCGTCTCGGAGTCGAGTACAAAATTGCTGGCGATGCTCTAAATCATCGCGTGAACAAAAGCAAAAACGAAATACAGAGAGCCAAACAATTGTTACAAAGGGCTTCTGAACTCACAGCTGACACCAGCACTAAGTTTAAGGATCTTGATGGCATGGAGGGCGTTTATAAGGACAATGAGCGTATGCTGACTGACCTTATGGAAGACGTGAACGCTTTGACTGTAAAAATCGAAAGTCATCTTCAAGAAATTGAAAATAAGGCACGGTTCTACAGACAGTGTTCCACTTAAGTACGATAATTTGCTGTAAAAAAAAAATAAATAAAAAGGATTAAATGTACTTCGGGAAGTTCCGGCTTCTACGATCCTCTCAGGATGTCGACCTCGCTGATTTGGCAGCGTACCAATCCACTTTTCTGGAAACATGGCGACGTTGGCCAGTATTCACTCTTCTTGCGCGAGAGATTCAGGGCCGGCTATACGTTATCGTGAGACTGTGTATCTGTAAATACGAAATATTATTACACGCTGCATCTCACTTGTTTATAATGATTGTCCGTTCCGTGCCAAATACATCTCTTTTTTTTTAATTATATATTACATCACCGAGGTTAGCACTTCGAGATGGAGGATCTGGACCACGAACGTTCTGTCAAGAGGCTTACTATTTCTTTTATCTTCCTTTATTATCTGAATTATTTTCAAGCGCTTCTTTACTCTTCGTCATTAAACGCATTGTAATCGGCTAGTATCGTTCTTCCATAATGACGGACATTTAATGTGTAAGAATGACAATTTTTAATGCTTTAACCAAAACCTTGTAATCGTTATATTTAATATCTTGTTGCAATTATACAGCTAAGAAATATTCTATAGAAAATTTAATGAAAGGACACGAGCATCGATATTTTCTTTATGTAAAAGAACACATTAAAATTTAGATAACAATATCAGTATATAATAGTCGTCCAATCAACTGTGCCTAATCGTTTCTAAAAATTGTACTCGAAATCCATTTGGATGAAAAATAATGGCGCAGTGGACTAAAAAGAAGAATCATTAATTCCTCGTGAAAATTTTGATAATTCCAAATCGTCGTCATTACTGCCGTTTCCTTTGTATCACAAAAGATTATGGACCACCCATTAATATTATAAGAAAAACCTTTATAATTCTTTTTTTTACTTGTATAAAATATAAGTCGCTTATCAAACTCTTACAAATACATCGGATAAGAATATTTTATCTTTATATACTTATTGAATTTGGCTTATTGTATAATTATCCAGTAGAAATGATATCAGAACATGACCGCAGTTTTTTTTCACCCTCATTAAGGCTGTTTCTAAAATCTCCCTCTTCCTTCACGGAGGCTGCTGCTCGCAGGCATTCCGTGAATGGGGAGCTTTGTTGAATTCAGCCGAAGTATGGATCACGCAGGGTCCGCACAATGAGCTCATTCAGACTCCCGACCATTGGCTCTCAACCATAGAGACCTTTGGAAAGTAAAATCATATGAAAACTAGACGTGGGAATGAATAATTCTATAGAATTATTGAAAAAAAAAAATAATCAAGCACCATAACACAACTGGGACTTAAACAATTAGTAAAGAAATTATTGAATCCTGCAAGAAAATGGGAGGTGAGAAAAATCAGTTAAAATTTTTGTTGTAACGATACGAATTTTGGAAGAACAAAAACAGTGTAAAATTAAAATCGTACCTTTGGTAAATTTATTCTTATGTGAGTTATGTGAACGTTGTTCTGGTTTCAGTTGAGAACTAACATGAAGCTGACTATTAATCGTCTTGGCAATTGTGTTTGTACATATGTTATCCGTCTTTACGATTACGACTATGCTTCTCTTTCTCTCTTTCTCTTTCTCATCCTGTATATTATCACGAGGAACACCATTGACATTGAGTGTTATCGCTACCAGAAACAGGCGTAGCATAAAAATTTTCTCCAGCAACGGAATTTACTATGGACCTAGACTGATAGGACTAATCTTACAAAATAAATATCATCCGGGGTCCATACCTACGCTTCCTGCAGATGCAGTTTTCTCTATTGAAAAGCAGTGAAAAATGGAATACAGTAATGTCAAATGAATGAGAGAAACGGAAAGAGATAAATTATTTAAAAAGAAAAATTGACTGTTACATTCAATTATTTCCATAAGCAATGCACCTATACAAATCATCAGTGATGCAAGTACCTCAAAAATAATTCCCATCCAACAGGATGATTTAATGACCGTAGAAACCGTTGCCTCAGTCATCCTTAAAGGGTCCACGAGTTTGTATAGGACTTACGTACCAGGACCATAGCCTATTTGCCATTGAACAAACTTGTACCGATTGTCGTCCTTCTAAGGGGGAAACTCAACAGCTGCCCCAGGTCTCCGCCAATAAGCGACCTGGACCCACGAGGTCGCATTCAAGTCAGCCCACCATGTATTAAAACGCAATCGGCAGTTACCTGGTGAATTGAAAATGAAATTCTGATCCTGAGTCAGTAGCAGAACTCAGTAAGAGTACGAGTAGACGTTCGTCGTCGCCCTACAACAAAGATAATACGAAAGATTAATAAATATAATTAAAGTCACTAAATCTTGCAAGAAGCTCAAACCAATAAAAAAAAGTTAAGACGACTTTTCGTATCCTACGACTGTCTTACTTGACGGATACATTTATCGTCGTTATTAGATACAACGAAAAGGACTACTCTTGCAGCTAAGTTTGATCTAGGCGGTGTCTGAGCTTGATCTCTGAACGAAAAAGGAGGCGGGAAAGACGCGTGAGTTAATTCGAGTGGTGGAGATAAGACGCGGAACGTAAGAACGACGGAGGAGTGTGCATAGAACGGAGGTCGTCAGTCTCTGAAAAGCCAACAGCAATCGCAGTTCCCTGGGCTCCTTAATTTATTACAAAGCTGAGTAATCAGCCGATTTCAGTAAGACTAACGGGATAATTTTCAAGAGGAGGTTAAAATAGAAGAAAAAAATGGAAAGTGTCGAGTGATTGGGTAATGGAAAAATTGCCTGTAAACGAATCGATCTTAAGAGCCACACAGGCTGAAATATACGATAGATCTTTCCCAAGGGCTGTAACGATCATCGCAGCAGCATGTGCAATAGTGTTCAGCATTGTTGGCGTACTGGGTAAGAATATTAAAATAATAAATTATAACGTAAATTGTAAATCAATAAATTATTCATACTGAGACCTTGCGAAATATATTATGCAAATAATATAGACCAAACGAAATCGAGTACAATCGTGGTTTACCACAATGTTTAATAAGAGTACGTGACATATGCTCCGGGAAGTCATGCAAGAATATATAGAGATGACTAAGCATGTCTGAAATACTGTCATAATTAATGTTGCAGAGTTTGAAGATATATGGCAGAAAATAATTGATTGGTTTCTTCATTGATAATAATAGTATACGATATTTGAGTTTATTATTGATTTATCGTAGTACGCGCGTAGCAATGAACAAGGCCACGGTTATAGACTCTACGTCCTTTCATTTGGTAGCTCTCGATTTTTTTTTCTCGTTAAATGTTCGCGCTCACGTATTCGCCTCTTGACCCACAGGCGCTTCGTCAGCTGAGTCGATTAACACGACTGACGTACGTGTAAAGAATTTTATTACAAGATGACCGTTCGGCTGTACGACTATTGTTGCATAATATGTTTTAAGTTCTTCTTTGGATCTTTTATAAGAACTTTATGGTGAGGATACTGACTTTCAGGGAATCTGGCGACAGTCGTTGCTCTCCTCAGATACGCCAGGTTAAGAAGACACGCGACCACTGCTTTCGTTATAAGTCTTTGCTTCTCGGATTTGATTTTCTGTGCGATAAATTTACCACTGACAGCCAGCCGGTACTTGAACGAGGCTTGGATACTCGGTGAGACGCTTTGTCGGATCTTTCCATTATTCTTCTATGGAAACGTTGCTGTTTCTTTACTCAGCATGGTCGCCATAACTATAAACAGGTTTGTTATAATTATATATGTGTTACATTAAAACGGTTACAGATACTGTTGTATGTATAGAGATAAACATATTTTTCTCTTCTTTTTAGATACGTGTTAATATCAAAATCTGCAGAATGTTACGCAAGACTGTATACAATACGTGGTATAATATTAATGCTGATTGCCATTTGGACCTTTAGCTTCTCTTTGTTAATTCCACCGTTACTGGGAGTCTGGGGAACTCTTGGACTGGACCGAACGACATTCTCTTGTACGATTCTTAAAAAGGACGGAAAAAGTCCTAAGAAATTTCTTTTCGTATTGGCATTCATTGTACCTTGTATGGTGATAATTGTCTCGTACCTCTGTATTTATTGGCGAGTACGCAAGAGTCGCAAGAATCTGGAAGCTCACGGGAATGGAAATCGTCGACGAGATGGATTTCATCGCCGTGAAGACTCCAGGGTGACCAGACTGATGCTTACAATATTTTTATGTTTTCTCCTGTGCTTCATGCCGCTTATGCTTGTTAATGTTGTCGATGATAAAATGCAAATTCCCATATTACACATCATTAGTTCTATACTTGCTTGGGCGTCCTCTGTTATAAATCCGTTCATTTATGCTGGTACTAATAAGTTTTATCGTGAAGCATACAAACAACTTCTTTGTCCAGCTAGTAGCAAAATACCAAATGTTCTACCAAAACCCACTCACTCTCATTCCAGTAAAATGTCCTCGCCGCCACCAACGTGACAGGTAATGAGCACACGGAATTAGAAGTTAATTTTTAAAATTGTAAGAAAGACCGATTTTATATTAAAACTGACGTATTTCATTTTTATAAGATTGACAATGTAGTACAACATAAATATGTCTTTTGATAGCTCTTTGATTCGTCTGTGCATGTTATGTATAGACAATTGAAGAAACAATATCAATGGACGAAATTGTGTTAGTTAAATATTTAATAGATCATTAATATAAGAACACAATATGCAGCGTTATAAAATGTTGTAGTCGAACACGTAAAAATACACAAGAATGACTTTAGATAATAAAGTTATCGTAACTAAAGGTACAATGCAGTTTTTAGAGTATCAATCAAAATTACAGTATTCGCATACACAAGATTTTGCACTAACTAATTTAAATGCTATACAAATGTGTACCAAGAATATAATCCTTACACTTTCTTAGGTTCACTGATTTTGTATTTGTACTTGAATACTTAATGTAATTTTGTTGATAATTATTAAGTGCCACTACAAAGAGCAAAGTAATTCTGAGATGTAATATCATCTACGAAGCTGATACATTATTTACGCAAAGAAATGTACATATTTCTACTCGCCTTCTTTTTTATAATTTTCATCTCAAAAATCACGTGAGACAATAAAAATAGTTGAAAAGTCAAACGCAATAAAACAATACTTAAAAAGAGAATGGAATGTATGTTTGGAATGTATTTAAATTATTCAATGAATCATACTGGTCGCAATGGATGAATTATTTAAGATATCTTTTATAAATGATGCAGTAGCTGTCATTGATCATATCTTACTTGATCTTTAAATTATTCCTTAACATATAAAAAGTGGACGGAAAGTACAACAGTGTCATTAATATATCTTACACGGATGACTACTTGAGATAAAGAATATGTAAAAATAACTTATAAAATTAATATTTTGATGTTCAAAATACGATAAAACACATCCGATAGCTGCTCAGGCGTAACTCCGATAAATTTGCACATGGTGCGTTTTATCGAGTCTAGAAATATGTATAAAAATTCCATTTACACAGACGGTTCTGTGAATGTTCACTGAACAACATTACATAAGTACGAGCGTCTTAATGTGCGCGAAAATAATTTTACCCTGGCACGAAAACGAGATCCAGTAAGAGATCTATGTTCTTGAGAATTTATGCAGTCAATTTAACTCCAATTCCGGAATGTATGGTTCAGTAATGGAACTGATTGGACATACGCTTAACGTATCCTGAAAATAACAATAAAATTGGAAAATCTGTATGAAAAAAAAAACAACGAAAAAACTCACCAATCGAATCAGTTCATCGAAGGTTGGTCGTTCTTGAGGATCATATTGCCAGCAGGAAAGCATCACTTCGTAAAGAGGATCAGGTACGTCCGAAAGTTGTGGTAAACGTTCCCCCCGTGTTATCGCTTCCTCTACGTCACTCTCCAAGTTGAGATTAGCGTAGGGCGTTCCTCCCATCGACAGCATTTCCCATAGCAACACACCAAAAGCCCATACAACACCTGGCTGATGCTTCTTTTGATTTTCAAAACACTCCACAGCCGTCCATCGCGCGTACTTTACATCCTCCAGGGCGTACTTCGCTATACCATGACCCATGACCTTAGGACTCCAATCACTGCAAAGTCCTACACTTCTTGCGCAGAGACGATTGTGAACTATCTTATTGTGCTCAAGGTGACGTAACGCGGAAGCCACAGATGCGCTAATTGTTAACATTTTTTCAACCGGAAATGCGTCACCGGATCTTGCTGCCAGGAGTCGATTCTTCAGGGTCTGCGGTGGCATTTCCATAACCACATATAAGGTGTCTGGTATCTCGCAGGTTCCAACGAGACCAGCCAGGTACTTTGTACTTGCTGCTCGAATGCAGACGTCCAGTTCTCGCAGCATGAGTTTCTTATCAGAGGATTTGAGCAAACCGTCTGCTATACTGTGAACAGTTACGTTTATCGGGGTTCCATCTTTATGAACGGTTCCCATGTGCACGGTACCAAAACGGCCTCTTTGTATTACCATGGCATCTATTGTTAATAGGTTTCTAGGTATATTCCATAGTTTGTTCTTTAGTTCCTGATAATGGTTTGTTCTCTCTGGCAGGTCTTCTGGTATATAGGCCATATTGTCCACTTCGTAGACTGGACCTTGCAATGTTAGTTCTTGCTGCTCCGGAAGCTTTCTCATGTGTCTCCTACGATGCCTACGTCTCAGTATAAAATAAACGAGTATAGATGCGATCAATAATATTCCTAGCAGAGCAATGGCTACACATAATGCAATAGCAGTGCTATCCATTTGAGATTCGTCTGCTTTTTGAAGATGATGCCGACTGCTTGTCAAATTCGAATAACTGTACTGTACCTCATCTCGAACTCTGGATACAACCACTAATCCTATCTGCGGCAGTTGCATGTCAGCTTTCAGTGGAACATTGAGGTATCCTCCTATCATCTTTCCATTACCAACTGTAAATCTTTTGTATTTGAAAAAATCACTTGCTTCGAATTCTCCAGTTATGTAATAACCTAAGCCATCACGATTAGATTTGTCATAATCTGAATATACTACGTCACTTCCAATCGGTGGTATAGTGCCTGGTCGCACTACGACTACCTGATAAGCACTGACAGGACCATATTCGCTAGTACCTTCTGTTAGTTCAACAGTTACTGTATTTTTGGTTTTGTCAATTACTTTTGGAGTTGCTGGTTTGTTTGGAGGACCTATTGGAGTCCAATCGATAGCAAAACCTGGACTACCACTGTCTTCAGTGTTGGAAGCAATGATGGATATATTATACTTTGTTCCAGGTTGAAGACCTCCCAAAGTAGTACTGTTTGATGAACCACCTAAAACTTTGTACTCGATTGTAGGAAGTACACCAAACGTGTATGATGTTTTAATAGCCTTTGCATGAAGGGTATATGATGTAAGATTTCCATTTGGTATATCAGGTGGTTCCCATGTAATCCGAAGAGTATCAGGCTTAATACGATCTATTTTTATTCCTCTTGGTGGACTAGGTCCTATAAAAATATTAAATATCTTTATCTCTACATTGTTAAGGAAACAATGGAGATACAGAATTATTTAATGGATTAGAAAACCCATACCTTTTTGGCCAGTAGCGTGTACCTCAATAACAGTACAATTATCTGATTGACTGTGTGGACGAAATTTACTGCTACAATAACATTGCTGACCATTCATTACACCTGCGAACCTAGAAAACAAGTTAACGATGAACCAACTTCAAACATTAACTTTCCCTCCGATATTCTATTTAGTCTCTCGCAATAACATATCCATTACTGTCAAACAATTTTTAATAAAACTATAATATTACATGACCATCATAACTATTAACTTACATGTAGTAACGAAAGCGACATTCTTCAATGCACATAGAGCTAGAATCGGTGTATCCCAAACTAGGTGATGGTACATCCTCATTTAATACAGAATCCCACAGACATCCAGTATAATTTTGTGCATACACTTGGCACCCAAGAATTAATGAGATCCATAACGCGAACATGATACAATGCGAATTAATTAAGAAAAAAAAGAATTATTCTCTATAAGCTTAACTCCACCCACATTATACAAGAACTTTGGTGCACGATGATCCTCTGACTAAACAAACGAATGATGTCAGAATGCAGGTGGGCAAATAACATTTGTTTTTGTAATACTAATAAAAATGAGTCAGTAACAAAATCGAGTGTTTTAATATCTTTGGACAATTATATAGAAAAATTCTCATTTATTCCCGTGGCTTTGAAAGGTTTATATGTATGTCAGGTACAACTATATTACAATGTATGGTTATGTTAAAGGACGAGTGGATGAAATGAATGAAAGATGACAAAGGCACAGATCAGCAGGGCGCGCGCACTACGGTCATTGTTACTGCTGCTGCCAGTTATAGGCGGCCATTGCCGTTCCCTATTGGTTGCTTATCACTCCTTTCTCAATGCACTGACGCACCGAATAATTAGGATGAGATAAAGATCAGAATCTGCCTGGTATCTAAATCAATAATAGCATGACTGGCAATGATGACTAAAAAAAACTGCTAACTGGAGAACATTAAAAAATTCGTTGTAACCTGCATAAAATGTTGTCTAATAAGACTGTAGGACAGATATATAAATAATAAATATTCATAAGGAATGTAGATGACATGAAAAATTCATATTTTCTACAAATAAAGAATATTATATACAGACTTCCAATAAAAGCTACAATTCTTTAATTCATACCTATTTTTTTTGCAAATTTGCTTAAGAAAACTTCGATTTTTATTCACACGCAACTTTTCCATTCCTCAAAATCGTATGTATACATTGACGTACATAGATCAATCATCGATAGGCCATATATATTTATCAGATTCAAAACTTTCAGGATTTATAAATTATGCATTGCATAAGATTGCTGTAAAGTTCGCGTTATCAAAAGGTCGCGGTAAACGCAGCCTTTAATAGGTGCAGCGTGACATTGGCGTGTTATTATAATCTCAAATTAATCTGTATAAAAAAAATTTGAAAAAATATATCATATTAATCGCAGAAGCGTTAAGCTATCTTACGTGCGATCGTTCACCTATAACTGGAGACCGGATCGAAAGTGTAATTAGTCCGAGCAAGACTTTAATTAACCAATGCAATTAGATAGAGGCCACAATGCAGAAAGTCTTTTTCCAATTCAGCTAACAACCCGAATGGCTAAAACTTGGCTAGTTTATTATTCGCCCAATCTACTATCCCACAGTTGTATATATTTCCAAGAAACCTTCAAGGTCGCAGTGCTTATAAACTGTAGAAAGATGCCATCTAAAGGATATAGCGTGCAGACTTCGCTGCTACGTTCATAGAGGCTAAAGACCCTTGAATTAATTTTCAAAGAAACTCCAGGTTCCCCAAACGTTTACCAGGTCAAGTCGCATAATGATTTATGAAAAATTTCGAGTAAAAATGAACCATTCACACTTGGTAACAACTGCCGCAGAGTTTTCAGGTCAAAGTAGCATGAGATCGCACGATAAGTCTTATAGAATATTATTATAACAAGCAACCACTGCAGGTAGACCGATGTTATCGTGCAAAGACGAAGTAACTCGGTTAATTTTCGTATACGAATAATAATCCACTTTATGGAATGCATATAGAAATATCGCCAGTGAAATCCAAGTGTCTAGCGTTCACAGTAAAACGATAAATTCCCATGTAACTTCCTCGCGAAATTACTCGGCGGCTGCTAATGTACTGTGGCTTATATATATGCACAAGGTAACCAATGCTCAGTACGGTAAGGGATGAATCGTGCCAAGAAAAAGAGCCGTAAAGGTAGTTCACAGCGCAGGTCTGGTACATAGAGGTTCCTGGAGTTCTGAAACTCGTGCGCCCCGACATCTACCCGTAGGAAAACTGGATGCCTCGAGTCACGCAAGACGTCGCACCAGGTCCGGCCACCCACGGAATATTCTAAGAGTTGATTCAGTCAGTCATCGAAATGAAGTACAGCGTGTGGTTCCTGTCGGCGCTTCTCCAGCAGTTCCTTTTCCTTGGTATCCTTACACCGGTTTATACCCAGAGGACCCATGCGAGACAAGGAATCAATCGTGAGGCCCCAATCGTACAAATACCTGAACAAGGAACTCTGATTGGCAAAGAGGTCGAATAACTGTGTTATAATTAATGAAGTTAAAAATGTGTTACCGTTCATTGTTTTCCATAAAAATCCTTTTCTGTACATATATATAATTTCCGGTGCTTCTTCTACATTATTAGATATTCCTAACCCGCACACAAAGGGTTCTGCAGTATCTGGGTATCCCGTATGCTCAACCACCGATAGGCCCAGGACGATTTTCTGCCCCGATTACCAACCCGTTACCATCCTGGAGAGGAAACAGAACAGCTACCCAGTTTGGACCGTCTTGCCAGCAGGTTTCCGGCAATAAGAAACTCCATGAGATTCATTATATACAGCTGCTTCCACCTGACCAGCCAGATCCTGGATTCAGCGAGGACTGTCTGTTCCTCAACATCTTTGTTCCTGACGGTGAGTTCTGTAATATACATAAAATTCTTTAAGATATTGACTTTCTTCCCTTGACTGTACTTAATTAAAGGTTAGTTACACGTACCATGCGATTCTCTGAAAGAAAACTGTAATAAACTTCACTGCTACTGGCAGCAAGGTTTCAGGCATAACCAAAAATTACGTGGAGAGCCGTGAAGTCTCTTTTCAGAATATATAAATAATAACAAATAATGACGTAACAATAGTTTTATATCTCCAATGATAATTCTCCATCGCTTTAATACCAGAGCATTTAACTGTCTCGATGATCAATTGTCAAATCATTCGTCACGCTCTGATTAGTCAAAGAATTGCATATGATCGTACCACAGACTACATCCCCATCGAGAATGTATCTATGGTCAAATAGCAGTGACTAACGACATCTATAATCGTACATAACTCAGATTTTCATAATCTCGGAGAAGAATAAAAAAAATATATATAATCGAATCTCAAACTAAATAAAGTATTCGAACCCTACAGTCTGTTGATCGATATAAGTAGTAACGACAACAATAACTAGTACACGTAGTGGCACGCGATCTTTTAGGGCCGAAGAGATGTCGAGATACGAAGGCAGTCACGAAACCTTTCCTTTGCATTATTTTCTTGGACGACGCTCAAACTCAACTAAGAGACCACCCTCTATCCCGTTCTTACCCATGTTAAAGTAACATGGTATGGGATAGAGAACTCCGTTCAGAGCTTTGTACACTGAGGTGAATCATCATCATCGTTATATAGATTTAGTCAAATTAGACTCGCACAAAGTTTCGTATCTACCCTCAAGACGAGGTCAAGTAGTTTAGGAATGATATTTAACAAACGCGTCTACCTAATATTACCCCAGGGGTTGCATGTCCCTGGTAAATTTTACTTCTCCTTCGAGACCCTGACAGAGTCTTCGTTAAACCGTGATTCTGAATTATATAAATAGATGTGACACATCTAAATTGGGTGTCTATAATTAGGATAAAATTTATCTCAAATACCATTATTAGCAGGAATACAGTAAATGGTAATTTTGAAAAATATTTTAAATACAATCGCTAACGGATGAAATCCTTTTAGCTAACCTCTAACGTTTTGATCGATAATAGAGGTCCAATTAATGCAGGAAACCGACCCCCTGATGGATGGCCCGTGATGGTCTGGTTTCACGGTGGCGACTTTAACACCGGAACGCCTGCTATTTGGGATGCATCGATTTTCGTCACCAAGCAGAAGGTCAGTTACCGAAAGGAGATAGATAAGGTATGATAAGGAAAAATAGTGTTACATTTTTGGCATCGGTAAAGGGTCAGGGGTTGGCTTGTTAATTTTTGATATTTTACGGTATTCTAGTTTTACTTTTGCTGAAACATAGAAATTTATAAATTCGCATTAGTTATTCGAATCTGTAGCCAATTTTACTAGAGGTTAAAGAGACATCGTCATATCTTGCTAGTTCACTATTTTTTGATTAAATCCCAATGTTAAATCGATATTTCGAATATCTACATTCACTCGATACATACATGTACGTTAACCCGGCAGCGTCTACGTTGGGTCACTTAGCCCGGGAACATTTTCAAACGTGGATGTTTCGGTAACATATTCAACTCGTAAAATGGTATCTAAATAGTTAAATGAAATAAAACCCTTAAATCTTTAGTCGGGCCTTACAGGCCCATGCAGAAGACGGTGTTTCTTTTTATCATGTAGACGACGCCGGGTTAAAGCGAGTGAGATGAGGATTTTCGAACTTCATCCATTATCAATTAGCAATCCAGAAATTAATTTGATTTTGAATTTTTGGCAGACATTGGTCGTCACGGTAGCTTACAGACTGAATATCCTGGGCTTCTTTACTACAACGGATGCTGCGGCACCAGGGAACTATGGTATGCTAGATCAGATAGCGGCTCTGGATTGGATCCGCAAGAACATTGAAATATTCGGGGGGTCATCGTCGAACATTGTAATCTACGGTCATAGTTCAGGAGCCATTAGCGTAGGACTCCACATGTTGAGTCCATTGAGTAGAGGAAAATTTTCAAAAGCAATAGCTCTAAGTGGTGACGCCATAGGTTCGGTACGTACACCGGAAGCTGAGGAACCGGTAGTTGACCTTGTCGCAGATAAATTTGGTTGTATCCGACGACCTACGTACAAACTTATGGAATGTCTACGGCGAACTGGTGCGGAACTTCTAGTGCAAGTCTCCTCGGATATTGAAACATGGGGCCCAATTGTGGACGCAGAGACAACAAATTCATCAGACCCATTTTTACCAGAACATCCTAAGGATATACTTGACAGTGGTAATTTCAATGCTGTACCGCTATTGACTGGATTTACAAACAACGAACAAGCTTTGGTTTATAGCCAAGCTATTGGCGGTGATGGTGGAATTAATTTGATGAAATTCGAATCTCTGATCGAAGAGGAAATCACAGCCGCCATACAGATGCCGGATGAGAATAGTACTTGTGAAGTGAAGCCACATTTGGCGGTAGATGCTGTTCTATTCTTTTATCGACCACACCCACCTAATCAAAATCCTGCAGTACTGAGGGATAAATATTTGGATTTTCAAACAGAGAAGAATTATGCATCGGGATTGACGCTAATGGCTGGAAAACTCTCAAGGAAAGAACAGGCTTTTGTATATAGATTTGATTACAGACCCAGGACGGTATCAGTTACGAAAAACGTATCAGAATGGGCTGGTGTACCTCATATGTTTGAGTTGCAATTTATTTGGGGACTTCCGTATACTGTTGGTAGTACTACACAATGGAATGCAGCTGACAAGAAGATGGCTGATGTGATGATGACTATGATGACAAATTTTGCAAAATCTGGTAACCCGTCACAACCTAATATCAAATGGGAGCCCTTTACTGAGAATAATCCTGGTATACTTATCATTAACAGGAATATTAATATGAGTGACTCAAGTTCTGTGGATTATAAAGCTTTGGCTTTTTGGAATGAATATTACCCAATGGTACTTGACGAAGCTATGAACAATTGTTGCAACATGACTGCAGGATCTATGTCCTTCGATCACTATTCTTACAAGAACATTTATTTACTGACCAGTATTTTTGTTACGATACTGACAAGTGCTCCTTTGTGATTAGACGAAAGGACTCTAACAGATATCCTTTGAATGCGAAACCATATCTTCTCTTCGAATAGAGATAACCACCTAGTTGATGAATGTGAGAAAAGCGTAATAGTGCCCATCTTTCTAGTTGTCATCATCTTTACCTGGAAGTATTGGGAACCGAATAAATAAAAAATTTAGTAACTTTGAAATTACCCATTTCTACAGGAACCACTAAACGATCATCGCAGTACATTAAAACGCATTTGGCACTAAATACCTCATTTATTGTCCGAGGATTGTCGCCGTTCCAATTTTACACAGCTATTTTCAGCCGCTATGCGCATACAGCATCGCAGCAAATACGTAAGACCCAAGGATTGTAACTGTAGAGTCTTTGGGGTTCTATTAATTGCGATTGTCTGTCTGAATATTAGCAAATGAAATTGACGGGAAGTCTAGTGTCCTGCTCTGAGAGAATGCTTGAGAAATCCCTTTACGGAGGGTTCGACCGATCAACATTTATTGAATTTTTTATTATTTGCTTTAATACGGAGAGATATAGAAAAACATATATTGTTTGAGAAACAAACGGTTGATAACTTATGAATATTTTGATGCTTTCATAATAATAATTAATAATTAATTAATAATGTATGTACTGTCTATGTATAATTATTATATTATATAAGAGAGGTGCGCGGCGAGCGATGCATGGGGGGTTGGTGGCCTGCGCACGCGCACACCCAAACATTTCAATTTTTTTTCTTTCTCCTAAATATATAATATTAACCAATCATTTTGTTATGCAAAACTCCTACAGTGATAACCGATGTCTCGGGGTCTCGTACTACATTTGTGCGCCATTTTTGCGCGTGCACACGAGCCGCCCCGGGACTAACGTATATACAATATTCCACTCATCTCCTCTCAGGACCACTTTTCCATTCCACTCTCGTGACCCTTGTGTTCCGCGTTTTATTAAATTTTCGCAGTGACCCTTTTTTAACCTCTTTCTCTTCTTTCCCTCTATTATTTTTTTTTTTTTTTTTTCGTCGTATCAGCCCTCTCTTAGTCACTAGTATTTTCATGTCGCATTATCCCTTCACCCAACCACTGGTTGTCTTCAGATTTCGACGTTGTAGGAAACCTGGCCACTGCCGTTCCACGTTTACAGAAGTAGACACAGCGATTTCTTTTTCTGCTTCGTCTTCTTCTCCGGCGACTTTTTGTTTATTTGCCGCACCAGGTCGTAGAAGATCTGAAATAGTACGAACATAAAGGATATATTTCAATTACCAGCAACAGGAAGAATTATTCTTAATGGTCCATGACTAATGCACAATAATCCTTTTGAATCAGCCAGCCGCAAATGACATTGACAATAATTAAAGATGACATTGACTCACATCGTTAACATTAATTTTGGCTTTGGCAGAGGTCTCCATGAAGGCGCAATTGAATTGCCGGGCAAGATTGACGCCCTGGTCTTTACCCACTACCCTCTCATCCTCCAAGTCACATTTGTTGCCCACCAGCACCATCGGTACGTCATCCGTATCCTTTACCCGCAGTATTTGCTCCCTCAGGTCCTGCAGGTCATTGAACGTCGACTGCGCCGTTATCGAATAGACCAGCACGAACCCTTGCCCATTTTTCATATAAAGGTCCCTCATAGCTGTGAATTGTTCCTGAAAATTGAACATGGTCCATTGTTATACAGCCTCAGTCATATAATCTCATAGAAATTAGCATCTCTTCGATATGCATTGAATTATTTACCGTGCCAGCTGTGTCCAATATTTCTAGCATACATTGTTGACCATCGACCTCAACCTGCTTGCGGTAACTGTCCTCGATGGTCGGGTCATATTTTTCCACGAATATTCCTTGCACGAACTGTACAGTAAGGGCAGACTTGCCGACACCTCCGCTGCCCAGCACTACTATCTTATATTCGCGCATCTCCTTGCCCTATCTGTGCTCGTAGTCACAGCTGAGCGGTCACCGAATCCGCCACGTTTTGTCCTTCTTCGCAGTCAGCGAGATAGACCTGCAAAAATAAAATGGCATTTGTTAGAAATCGCAAAAAATGAAAATCGGCTTGAACGAAAATTATAAAAATTAACAACTAATAAAACCCGTACACTTTACACACAAATTATCCATGTACATTATACATGTAATACTGATTGGAAAATCGAATTTTTATTATACCAATACAGAATGACGACACTCGTCCAATCAGCACTGCTAAATATTCATGTCATCGAACAATCATCGATTTTCAATAAAATTAATATTGCAGACATAGCAATTAAATTAATAATATAAGACCATTCATTGGCCCTGAAAAAGCTTAATCAATGGCAATTTTCAAAATGGCGTAACAGTCCGATCCCTATTACGTATTAGATAAACGATAAATACTTAATATCCCTCCATCAGAGTATTATGTATCAGATACGCGATATTAGTGGCAGTGATAGCAAGTCAGGAAATTCTAAAACGTGAAATATCTCAAAATCGTTAAGTAAAAATATCATCGACTGTTGGTCTGACGTTTCACAAAAATTTTGACAGTTCCTTCTGGACTCCAGGTTCAAATTAATATCGTACTTTACATCAAGCAAAGGCGTAGGATGAAAATTTTGGCGTGACGCGTGACAACTTAAAAAAAATGGCTCGAGGAACTTTTTCCACTTGATTCACCTCGCAATGAATAGCTGGCTGTTATCCGTCACGATTCTTATCAATAGAGTCCGTCACGAGAATTACGTAGATATAGAAGCATACTGATTGCACTTTATTATTGGTGCCTTTAAAGCTATGGATAATAATGCCGTACGACAGTTCTCTCGTACTCGAAAGGCTTTCGAGAAAAAAAAAAAGGCACTTGACGACACTTTCCCACGATCAGTCATTTTTTTCTCTCTGTAAAATCGATATCGCAAGATAAGAGAATTATTAATGAGATATTACAGTAAATCGATAATGCGTCATCGCGATCGATTTATTGCTGAAATATATTTATTTTTTCCCCACAATTCACAATGCCTTATCTAAAATCCCACGCGCATCCACGTACCTCGAATTCATCGTGTAGAAGCCAACGAAAATCACAAAGACCTCGTGTAACAGTAGCTGTACGTTGTAAAAATAAAAATAACATTAAGAAAAAAAAAAGGCTATTGTCCGATACCACGTAACAAATATACTCCATTAAAATGATCAAGAACAAGACCATTCGACGCCAATGGCCACAAAGCGCACGGATCCCAAGCTAATGCGATTTCAATATACCTCAAAGGAAAAACTAATGGGTAACTAAAAATGTTCGCACTGTTCAAATCAATGAAACAAGCAAAAAAAAGGCTTAAATATAGCCATAAAGAATTACGCAGATACGAAATTTCTAAGAGAATTTTCATCACAGGCTAGGCGCATGTATTTTAATCGTATATTTGACTCCGTCGGTGGCTATGTATAAGGACGTACAATGTAGACCAGACATAGCACAGAATCAGCAAGCCGATATCGAGCTCCATTGTGGGCTGTGAATTGTCACTGGTGTCCTTCCCCCAGATTATCCACGTTGCAGATGTATTGGGCTATTGCACAATTGAGTATAACAATGATAATAAGAGACAAAAGAAAAAGCATCTAACCCCAGTTAACAACGAGGTTCTGCGACTGGTACGCGTACGCGTCGAACCTAACCTCCTACCGGGTAGCCACCTCGGTACATACAAGGTACATGAAAGGAGATAGGCAAGTAGACAGGGATAAGCAAGTAACAAAGTACGTGGAAGCAGATAGGCCAGTAGTCAGGGATAAGCAACTACGTGGATAGATATGTAGACCTGGTGGGTAGATAGAAAGATAGAAAGATAGGTAGGTAGGTAGGTAGGTAGGTAGGTATCTACGTAGGCAAGAGCAAGTAAGCCTGAAAGTAGGTAGTGTCCCCAGACACGTCGGACATCCACTTTGAACTGTAAATACGTTATCTGCTCCAGGGGGTTCTCGACGCACTTGATCGCACACGACCACCTCCCTGGATTCATGGCGTACATTGTACGCAGCAACAGGGATTACCTACTATCTGGATCGGCCGAAAGAGACAAAAAATAAAGGAGGACAAGCCTCGTGGAAATAGGGATTATTTGAAAAGCACTTCGTTACCAATATAAAATTCCAGTAGGATCTTCCCCAGTACCCACTCGTCGAATCTGTTTAGACTCTCTGGCAAAACTAAAGTAGTGGGGGAAGAAATGGGATCGATAAGATAATTAGTGCGGATTAATTTGGTTAAGCGAGATACCTGCCATCAACCCTTACGGACTGAGAACGTCCCTCTTGCGTAAGGGTTTTGGCGCGTTCGTTCGTTATACGTAAAAAGTATACATGCAGATGGGCAGAATTGAACTTGAGACATATATATATGTATATATACATATATGTTGTGTACTCGCCATTAAGAGTGACCAATTTGACTTGTTCGATCGTCATATTTATTGGATCGTATGGTTCAGTAGTATCTCCGCGAGAGGCGCGCGTTACGAATCCCGACGAGTCACGACCGCGCCTTTAGCACAAGCTCGTCATGAATGGACGATAAGAGCAGCGCCAGTGTTTGGATAGAACCAGTTGGACTGCTCCATTGTGTAAAAGTATGTCACAGTGACTCGCCATTCTCGAAAAAAAAAAGAAAAAGAAAACAAGAGAGGAAAAGGGTGAAGCCGAGGAGCTGCAGTCCATTTCTCACCCCCACCGACTACTGCAGGTCGACAATCGACAAGAGGAGTCTCCCCGAGAATCAAAGGCAAAATGTGCCAGGCACAAAAAATAGTAAATCTATAAGGATGCGGCCTTCAATAAGGAACGGGATAAAAATTTAACCTTGGACAAGGACAAGCTAGGAGAGACGAAGAAAAAAGAAACCACTCCTTTTTTGGAACATTAGGCTAATTCCACTAGGTATCAGTTTTACCATCGCATATCACAGCAGGACATGGGCGTGTGACTAGGGGTTGATTTTCATCGAGCGAAATTTTGTTTTTATAAATCGAAAAAAAATACACGCTTCTTACGTCAAGAATTTCATCAGCCAACTATCGTCTCCGTCGATACCACAATCCCTAGTTTTGTACACGAGCGTGCATCGGGGACTTGTTTCCATGGATTAACGAAACCAATTCCCCGAAGGCGTCCCCAGGTATCCATTTAGGTTCGTTACACGGGATTACTTGCGAAGTCACCTAACCGATCCTGGAGCGCACTTATGGGCCGGCAGCAGCCGACGGGTAAATCGAACGGCTATACGAGGCGTCGAGCAAGACTTGATTTACCTCGGTCATAAGCGAATAAAAAGTTTTATGGGTACGTAAAGTGAATTCAGGGTAAGGATACGTATACGCCTGGCGTGTCAACTACGCAGCGACGCAGGTAACCGTTTTCAGCGACTAGAAGGCTTTTCTATTTTATTTGAATTTTCACATGACAGTCAAGCCACGAACAAAGAGAAACAGGGGGAACGGTATTAGGGCGTATACAATAGAAATGATATCAAGGCGTTGTCGACCATAGATACCAATAGCGGTACCGATAAATATAGCCAAGAGATATTACCAGTAAAATTGTACATATTATACGTACCTATATAAAAATATAAGACCGGAGCGCGCCTCTCATTATATCACAAAAACAAACGTTAAATAATTTTTAGTATTTCACATACAGACATTACTGCTAACAATATTCGGGAAGTGGTCGTTGATAGGGAATTCCATAGAGCATGCCGGGAATAAAGTCCAGTCGAAGTGCATCCTGGGTAGATAAGAGCAGGTCGGTCTGAGGATATGATGTAACGTACGATAAAAATATTTTCAAAAAAACTTGTGCGAGTTCCATCCACTATGGAGAAATTAAAAAGAGCAAGCAGGTCCGCCGAAAATTAAAAAAAAAAAAATTTTTTAATAAAAAAATTTTTTCGATAATAATCTTTTAAAAAGGAAGTAAAAACAATGGCAACACAATCAAACGTAACGTAGTGTAATTTCGTGAAGTACTCGAGTGTCTTCTTACGTTACTGTTCTAATGTGGCTTCCGGTCTACCATTCCGCTTCCGGTAACGACTACCGGCCATGCCAACTGCCATCTAGGGTGACGGTGCCCTTTTTTCTCTGAGTTCCTTCTCGTAAAGAACTGACGTAATAGAACGGCGCTCCTATCGGGTAACGTATCTCGTTGTAATTCAACTCGCGAATTTTCCATAATTATATCGACGCTCTCGAATGTTCCTGTAGATAAAAGTTCGACGACGCAATTACAATGACTTCGAAGCGAACGGTCACTGATGTCCATTCATGAAACGAGTTTAATCGCCGTATGTCGTTAGTTGAATTTCGATTGGTCGATACCTCGCAATCTGATGCTCGATATATCGTATAAATAATATAATCGATAGTCAGCTATATTCACGCGACTCCGTCACACTGTCCTTCGGTACGGATGAACGAGCAATGACGAAACATCATGGATGAATAACTTACAGAAGTCCGAAGCTGCCGGAGGGAGATGAGGTCATTGATCCTCGTGAACACTTAATGACAGATTTTACAGACAAATCCATGCCACCTTGAAGACACCGGGATTTACGTCTGGAACGTGTAGAATTCATTGCCCTGCGTTATATATAAAATGGCGAACAGTGACGCGGTGGGGAATAACGTTGGGCAATGGAACATACAATTATAATCGTAAAGGGAGAGAAAGAGGTTATGGTTAAGGTTCTATCTTGTTCTTTCTCCCATGTTTTTACTACGACCGAAGGCCATTATTTAGCCGTGGATACGACAGACTGAGTTTACGTAGTAGAAGAAACCCTTTTCCTAACTGTGCACCTTGTTCGCTTTGTCATAAATGTTACTTTGTATACAGGGTGGGGCATTTGTGGTAACCGGATCGATTTTTTCGGAAACGAAGTCAGATATGCAAAAAATTTTCAGACGGAAGTTGTGACGTTTCAAGGGGAACGTAAAATTCTGTTTTTCTTCGGGAAGTCAAAAGAACATTAAATTTTCAGTCTCAAAGTACAAGTACACTGATAACCGAAAATTAGCAGATGATAAGATATTTTTAAAATAATTTAAAAATATCCGATCTAGTTTGCCTACGTGCCCATCTGGGGTACATTGTGCACCCGGTTTAAAGCTTAATTTGACTAGGGACGTTAAAGATGGCTGCCTCGAATTTCGTCGCGTTTCGCGCTCCACTAGGACTGGAATTCCTTGTAGAATTGGGTGAAAGGGGGACGAGAGAGAGGGCATAGTAGACAGTAAATCCCAGGTAATGTAGAGAACTGATGTTTTTTGTTATTTTAAAAATATCTTATCACCTGTCAATTTTGGGTTACTAGTGTACTTGCATTTTCAGACTGAAAATTGAATGCTCTTTTAATTGGTGGAAGAGCAACTTTGCATCATCCAATTGAAAAATCAAAGTTTACCTTCGAATTACCATAAGCCCTGCACTCCGGAAGAAATTCAATAACGAAACCTTCCGTCCCCCTTGAAACCTGACAGCTTCTATGTGAAACATTTTATGTCCAGCTTCTTTTTCGAAAAAATCGACCTGCTCGCTATAAATGTCCCACCCTGTATAAACGGTTTGATGTGACGACCGAGAAATAAGGTAGCGATAGAATTGTCGATTTAACACCTTTCTTATTAGCTAATGGACAATCAAGGAAACTTGGGATTCGTAGAGCAAATCTAATTACATTACAGATGCACGACTGCAATAAAAGTCTGTGTATTCGTTTAATTCTCTGATTGAATAAATCGAGTCAAACTGTTTTCTAACACTTCTCCGATCCAGTGTCTCTGTTCTACAGAGGTTACCAGGAATCTGGTTAGATAGCTGCCCGTAAGATGGCAGCACGAGTTCTGACCATTAGAATTGTAAATGACGTAAATTTGTGTTACTGTTATACTGATTGTGAGTACTTGTGTGATTGGAATGAATAAAAGTACATTACTATTTATAGTAATCCGCGCAAGTATATTTTTCACTTACTGTATTCCCAATATCCTAGTCAGGGTAGCACTGACGCTGACAATGAGACACTTTCGAAAACCAAGTACACACATAGGCGCGTGCGATAGGTTTGAGAAAACCGCCACTACACGGCAGCACCGTGCTGACGCCACAAAAGAAGGCAAAAAGCAGCGTACGTTTTTTCCTTTTCTTGGAAAACATTTTTAGCCAAAATGATTCACCCCCGGTATACATACATTTGGTGATATTCAAGGTACAAAGGAGTAAGGCTTGAGAGTAACTCGTAATCCCACGAGTCTAAAAAGGATGACAGAGAACGAAATAATATATTTATCCTTAAATTAATAAATGAGGCGATTAACATGATTTCCCCGTGAAATTCTTCAGTCTGCCCGACGAAACATTGAAACGAATTGCAGAAAAAGAAAATTTAACAAAATTCGTTATGCTAACCAGCCAGAACTTGAAGGGTACAAGGGTGATTTTTTAAAACTGCTTCGTTTACCTCTAACAGTACTGAAATAAATCTTTCCCATAACTCTTTATCTTCATTGTCTCCACATTAATATTACTCTATGGCGAATCTACCAGGGAGCTATTACGTTGATACTCTCGTTCAGCGAATGAAACCGAGCGTAAGAAATTTGATTAAATTTGCGGTTAAAAACAAAAAGAAAGAAAGAGGTCTGGATACGATCGGTCGTTATAGAAGAATTTTAAAAATACATAAAAGTGACCAGCAGCATTGGTTACTGGTAATTGCTACCCCTGTGATACCGCAAGAGATTATAACAGGGTATTGCTCATGCAGTACCGCGAGTAGACTGTATCTTTTTGCTTGGAACAAAGTCAAAAAATAAAAATAGAAAAAGGAACTCTGCTTCCGTTTAGGATCTTTCGTACTTTTACTTGTCAACCAGCACTCTAAGTGCCATCCCCTTCAAGATGATGGAGAATCGGGTGCACTTTGGTCTTCGTTAAATCCATTGTCCGTCAGAGGAAAGGTGCTTAAAGTGTCGCCGACTAATCGAACGTAATTGCATGTCGACCCACACTGTAACGGAAGTTGATCACCCTCGTACCTAGACTCGCATTATGGCGTACGTTATGACTCATAAATTCTGTGTAGGGTCGAATCGAACTATCATCGGGATTTTCACCCCCCTTAAAAAAATAAGTGGATTAAAAAGAAAGAACGGGGGGGGGGCAAAGGATTTTAACAAGGATTTACAAAATTATCAAATTACTCAAGTTGGACTGATGTCAGTTTATGAAAAAGGGAAAAAAAGGAAATAGATAACCTGGACTCTCCAGAGTATGTATGTACATCGCGTGACGTACGTGAGTCATGACTTTTTATTTCATAGGGGAGCGCCATGGATTCTGGCTTACCCTGATGATCTGAAATACCTGGCTGAAGGTATAAAATATTATTTTTGGAAAAATTTCCGCAGAGTTTTGAATACCTAAGATAAATTCTTCGAGTAATTGACTAGCAAAGTTATGTTTTGGAATATCTCTGTTTTCTCAATTTCACAAGAACAAAGTTTATAAAGAGTACCGAAGCAAGAGAGCGGATTTATAAAGTAAGAAGAAAAGTGGTCCAGTAAAAGTTTTTCCTCCCTCCTCCAGAAAAATGTCAAAATTACGTCTGTTATAACCGGCCTTGGGCGAAGTCACGTTAGTCACTCATTATTCACTTTAGTCACTATCCTTTCGCGTGAAATATTGAATCAGCCTCCGCCATTTGCTATTCTTCATTGAAACTGGAAACTTATACAGGACTAATCTCATGCAACCGCGCCGTTTTGTCGTTCCAGTAACCCAGTGCAAACTGAGGAATGAATTTTACGTTGAAATCAAGTACAACTGATGCATCCAAGCCAAGCCAACCCAACCTAACCTCACATAACTCGTGATGTCTTCGAGCGACCTGAATTGGGTAAGGTTGGAGGAATCCCTGGACAGAATGTTCGCGTAGATAATAATTGGCCTGTGCCAGGGAGATAGTCACGTCATAGATAGAGAACTGTGAACATGAGCGAAAGAGGGTCAGAGGCAGACACATAGGTAATGAGGTGCATATTACGCAGAGTAAACCACAGACGCATAAAGCGAGGTTATAATCGTGGGAGGACTAGGATGTGAGGTATACCAGTTGTTGGAATGGAGAATTCAAGAGAAGCAGAGGTCAGGATGGTTGAGAATGATCAATCTCGATACTGGATTGCGCAATAGCATGGACAGGGTAGTAATTACTACAATTTCCCATCAGAATATACAGTTTACGAGAATTCCTATTAAATGAATAAGTGCGGTATGGGCAGATATAGATTTTCGGATCTTCGGAAACGTGCCGATGAATTGTACGTTACTTGGAATGCATGAATAATATAAAGCGTGGGGAGAGAATATTTGAATCTGTCTCTTGAACGTGCTTATCTTTCAGGCGCCAGTGACTCGCTTCGATCCTCGTAGCTGGAACGAGTTACAGTGACCTAACCTCAATTTTTTTTAATAAGAAAAGCGGTTGCGCGTTATCGATTCCACGTTGGAGAATTTGGGTGCTGGCCAATTTCACGATCCTTCACTTACAAGAGAACATCGATCTGGATGACAAATTGATCCTTCAGAATCAAGGAGTAAAAGTAAGTCCTTGTTGATTCTCAGAAACTACCTACAAAGTAGCTTTGAAGGATTGGCACCAGATTGGCAACGCACGGTAAGTTAGGATCGGTCAGGGTATCTTAGGTATAAAATATATATGTATGTCCAAGGATTTTTTTCTGGAAAATAAAATGACATTTTATCGAGTCATACTCATGAGAGGTAAACGAGGGTCGCACCATCTGTGAAATAACACGTGTAACAAGAAGTAGCAGCTTCGAGCGTTCAAGATTTGATCATTAATCTCGTAGATGTTGAATAAGAAAAAAATATTACCATTGAGATTCAACGCTTCTGCAACGACTGGAATCGACAGTAAGATTACAATACTATTTTCAGTATTAAAGTGGATACTATATTATTAACGTCCCAGGACAATAAGCAGCAGAATAAAAATAGCAATGTTTCCCATCGTACAATGCTGCTTTTCCTTTCTTTCATTCTGAGCAACAGGACGACGAGAACAGCGACGACGACGTCGTCTCCGTCGGTGACTCATAAGTTCGTCCGTGCGTCAAGTTGTCAACGCCTCTAAGCGAATCAAGACAACTGTCGACCGGACGCGTGTAACGCTCCAGCTAGATTATCCAGCAGAGAAAGACTCGAATAATAAACGAGATAATAGAACTGACAAAACTACAAGTTGAGGTATATATGAAAGCAGCGAGTGTATCCTAGCGCGGAAAATACTGTTGCGTGGCAAATGTACAATTAGCGCCCTACGAGTCTCTCACAATTGATACGAATTGGACAATATTAGGTTGATTCGTGGGCGAACGCCGTGGAGGCGTCCGTCCTGGAAAAAACGGTCGCTACTCGCCGTGAGAAAGCGCAGCAACGGCTGCGGTGGTGGCTTCGCCGCGTTGGGATTTTTAGAGATCATAGTTTTTCAATGATCAGAAGCAAGAGAGTAAGACGGGATATGACGATGGAAGGAGATGGAGAAAGATAAAGTGAGAGAGGAACACGAGGGAGATGGGAGAGTGCTAAGAAAGAGTTGATGGAAAGAGAAAGATCATTATGGCTAGAGAAAGAAGAATGAGCTTACCTTCCACTGTCTTCCACCTATCTCTTTGGCTCTACGCTTGAGGTCTCCTCGCTGCTTCCTATTCGGCGATCGGTCCTCCGGGTTAGCTGATACTCCAGGCACCGATTAACTGCTTTCTGCCGTTTTACTCGGCCCGGCACTACACCGCCATGAGTTCATGTAGGGAAGAGAAAATAATACACTTCACAGGGCGAGCCTTGTACGATCCACGGGCGCGTGTATGTCACTCGATTCGTGCACTGCCCCTTCGCGCCGCTCGCCGGGCTCACGGAAAACTTCCTCCTAGTGAAAAAGGACACACGCCCTCTTGCGACCAACCTTAATAATGTCCAGGTCACCGATTTTCCACGACCGATACGACCTTTGATTCTTCACGTTTAAGACAGCGCGGCGGTGCACAATTCTACCGTTATCTAGGGCGATGCCTTCTTTGCTCACCGCTTTGCCCTGAGTTTATGAATTGTGAGGTTATGTAGAAATTCCACTCGTTTACCAAAGATGATACTGTCTCTCTGCTTTATCTACTGTTCTTTGTTCTTGTACGGCTTGGTTCATATGGTAAGTAACTCGTACTCACATGGTGAGATGAAACGACAGCCAATGAGAGCAGTGCTTTAGAGATGATCCAAGGGAAAAGAATGGAGATGATTGGCTGGTATTTTGATACTCGGTATAGATGACGTTATTGTCGTGAAAATAGACATTAAGTGTGAAATGATTTTTTATTGATATTTTAGGATATATTCATTTTTGTATCATTATAAATTTTTTTTTATAGTTTTAATTGACTTCTTCGTTATCTGTGTCGTTATAATTGGATTTATACTAATTTTACTTTATTTATTGGTACTGTTGTCTTGTGACAATAGAAAAAGCGTATGGTAGATTCCTTACTGATTTTATGGTTTTCAAGAATCCTATCAGGAATATTTGTTTGTATCTATTAATGAACACATTAAATTGTGTAGGAGTAGTACGCCTTTGCGATCTTATTTGTTAATGCCGAAATCATTGGACTGCCATTGCTCCAGCATTTTCGATACAACCGAATGAGCCATTGGAAATTGACTTTACTGCCAATCCCTCCAATCCGGACATGTTTTTCAAAGTATAAACACATTAATAATAAATCACTTGTGGATTTCTGGTAATCATACATTCTCAGGTTACTCGGTTAACCATAATAATTTAACGATACGTGAGTAAATCAGTTTTGAACATACGAATAATTTGGTGGTGATAAAGTTAATCTTGTCTCAGAACCGATGCGTCAATTAAGAATAAAATTTGAACAGATGATTTAACGAGATATAATTGACCTTGAATATCAACCGAATGACCAGCAATTACGAGCATGAATAATGGCGGGAATTTCGAAACTGCAAAAATATTTATGCTCTCATTAATCTTCTGTTATTAATGATTACTTTTCTCTAGATTGAAATCATAAAACTGATGGACAGTGTTAATCATTACCGTAAGCACGGCTTGCGAGTAGCAAGTCAAGCAGAGATTCTTAGATCTCATCAAAGGGATAATGACTTTATTAAAGATTTGCGAGATCAACTATCCGATATATTGCATAAATTTGGATGCAGAAATCTCATCTCAGTTGTCAATTCAAGCATTCCTATAAAATTAGTTTACTTCTTTTTTACTTCCGGATTAGGAAATCAAACACTGGGTGAAGAATATACTGGTATTGTACAAGCCAATTTCAAAGCTCGTAAAATTCCATCGCTTACTGTGTGTAATATCTTTCTTACGTAAATTTGTCCTATGTTCCCTGTGAGTTAAAGAAGACTCTATTTCACAGGCAAGAGTACTAGCTATTTTACTGGAATGCTTTGGGGAACAGATTCTCCTTAAGATGTTAGAGAAACTTCAGACATCAGTAAATCATCCACAAAGTGAACTTAGACCCGAAGCAATAAATTGCATTAATAAATTACTCAGTGGATTGAGAGCAACAATTCCTATTTTTATCTTAGCACATAGAGGATTGTTTTATATATATGGCAGATACTACAGTTTGGGTAGACGAGTTGCTGGAATTGATTATGCCAAAGTCAGTATTCAGCATGCAATGCTGTAATTCTTAACAATTTTATTGACGATGATTTTTCCAGGTTTATGGTCAATATGTAACTGATGGTGTAAGCTGGGGATTAAGATTATTGGGTATCGCTACCTTGATTCAATGTATTTTAAGATTTCGACAAAGCCTACAAGTAACAACTGCCGACAGTAATAGTATAGAAGTCGAAGAAAGCATTGGGGGAAAGTGTCATCTTTGTCTCGAAGCAAAGCCAACAACTGCAACACCCTGTGGCCATTTATTTTGCTGGTTTTGTTTAGCAGATTGGTTAAGTGGAAGACCTCAGTGTCCAATATGTAGAGAACGTGTAAATCCGTCACGAATAATACCCTTAATGAATTTATAATGAAACATATCTCGATGGCAGAATTTGTTCTATGAGCAGGAAATATAAAATGTTAGATGTAACGATAATATCATAACATATTTGTATATATTACATGTATAACCCTATTGTTACTTCAAAATAAATCTTTCGATATTTAAAACCTCATGTTCTTCCTCCATACAAAGTTCATACGCCACCAAGTGAGCATCGAGCTTCAAAAGGCTCAAGGAAGATTTTCTTTAAAGCTTTTACAAAAATATCAAGTTTATTACGTTATGCACGCACGCGACGCGTCTGTATAACAATACATCATCCACACGAACAATAATGTACAATCGTTTCGTTTCGCGTTTAATGAATCGATTTATAAAATACGCAGTTGAGTCATTGAATCAATAACAACAAATTCATGATTCGGGGAGAAGCTGAGCCGTGACGTTTCCGTCACAAGGATGTGCGCTGAACAGAAAGAATACCTACTTTCTCAGCAAAATTACCAAGAAGCTGACCAAATCCGCTTGATTCTGAATGGTCCTTCATGCGGAATCCAACCGTATGGCTATAAGCATTATAAAACAATCTACGTAGACACTGTAACCGATCTTTCCTGGACCTGTAAAGAAAAATGGAATTAATCAAAATATGCATAATGACTTATTCTTCGGAAAGACATTATAGCTGATACTCACTGTGCCAATGCTGAACTCGTATCATCTTCGATTATCGTCGTACTCGATTCTTGTGAAGCGTGTCCGGTACACGTCTCACACAGAGGTTTACAAGCCGCGCTACCGGAAGCGACTACATCGGTGATAGGTGCGTTAGCAGTAGTGGAACCACGTAAGCTACCGGTTCCGGATATCATTTGCCAGGAACCTCCAGAAGATGAAGATTCATTTCTTTGTCGTAGACGAGTTGGCACGGGAACAGCAACGGGTGAAGTACGATTTGGTGGCAGTGGGGATCGTGAACCATGTGCTCCCGTTTCTTTATTTGGAGATGGATAAAATGTCCATGGCACAACATTCCTGCAACGTTGACAGAACATTCTGGGTAACATCAGAGTGATATATTTTTTTCTAATTAAATGATTATCTTATAATCGGCATCATTCACGTATTTGCAATCTGAATAATAATCAATTTGTAAATAAAAAAGTGATTAAAATCAGCGATAAAAAACATACATTTATTACTCACCCATTACTATGACAATCCTCTTGAATCTCTGTGGAAGCACAATGGAACACTGCTGGAGGATTGTTATCTTGACTGTCACGACTATTTTGACTGACTGAACTGCACCAGCTATTAAGGCTCAAATTTGAGCTGACAGAGCTCAGGGTGACAACTGATTCGCTATCGAACATAACATTATCCAACTGGGAATCACTATTGTTTCGCAACACTGCATGTCGTGTTCTATTCAAACGCGAATGAACACTGAACTCCTCGTCATGAATGTGTTTTAAGAAGTAAAAGCAGAAGAAAAATATCTCTTCTCCTTTACTGAGTCGATCCTCTAGATCATGTCCAAACAGCATCCAATCGTAGGCTATAGTGAAGTAGAGCATCTGGAAGGCATTCAGAGACGTGTGGACGGCTCCGTCAGCCCACAGACTAATTCTCAATAACGAAACGAACAATGGCGTGCGGTCCCATCCTGAATAAGTCATAATTAGTTTGGAGTAGTCTCCTATAAACTATATTAGTAATACTAATCATTTTTATATAAAATGAATGCATACCAGAGATGCAGTGAATCAGCATTCCGCTACTACTATCGTTCAGGTATCGTAGTATAAGTTTCAGGTAGTTCTGAGTGAGCTTAACTAGGTCCCAGACTTGGTATTGGTCCCAGTTGATACGCAACTGGGCAGAAATCGAGTCCTCTGGAACACCGATTTGGGCATCCACGTGAGTCTGAGACCAGTCGAACACCAGTCCCTTGGCTAGATAGTCATTCTCGCGGAATTCCTTGAAGAACTCACATCCTGGGTATGGCAGTGAAACAATGGTGAAGTCGGAGTACCTCTTCTCTTTGTCTACCTTCTCCGAAGAAGTCACGCTGAGTACCGAACAAAAGAGCTCTGTTTAAGGGCCTCTAAAAGCGGATGCAGAGAGTAAAACGAAATGCTTGCGCTACCAGTAGAAATTTAAATTTCGATTATTGGTAACCACTTGATCGACTCTTTTTTGCATTCTGTCCCTCTCATACAATCAAGATGGATACGCTCTTCATTTGATTTAAGACAGCTTAGGCCAAACAAATATATCTCAGCTTCATTTTATTAATGTTTTTCAAGACAATTTGGATCGCGTTATCATATTCCATAGCTGTTGAAGGCCAACGTTCGAAGATATCAAGTAAAAATTGTGTGTATGTGTGTGTGTACTGTTAGTAAAACATTGATATCTGATAATTGACAAAATATTGAATTATGTATAGAATATAATCTTTTGACATGCAAACTATGCAAACGAGTCGTATTGAGTAATCGGAGATAACCTTTGGAACTTTCATACAATTTGGACGTTTCAGAACATTTAATTGTATTATGAAACGAGGTTGTAGAAATATAGCAAACGGGTGAAGTGGCTATTTTTTAATTAAAAATAATTGTATGTTATTGGGTATTTTATTTTACGTACGTATATTTACGCACGTGTTTGATTATTGAATAGTATCAATTCACTTACTTCATTCCGAATTTGACTTTCTTCTTTTCTACCATGAAATCGATTATGGTTCCTACATTGAGTGTTTTGAGTAACTTGATATCCTGATTTCGAACTTTATCAAAGAGCTGCCAATCACTGATCATGGAATCTCCTCCACGAGCTTCATCCACTTGTTGTTGTACCACGGCTGCAGCTTCACTACCCGCGAATAAGTAGTCCAGACCTGATCTTCCATAGATCTCAGGGCCACCGGATAAGGTTGCTGATCGACAAATATGTCTACCTTTGTAGAGTATAACAGGGAGTGGAAACCTTGAACGACACCTTGCAAACCTGGCACTCTTGATAAGCTCCTTCAGCTTATTGGGATCATACATGCTTTCGTAAATTGTTTCAGTAGTACGTGGCAGTGGTGGTGGTGTATCACACATATTAGGATTTCTGTACTTTTCATATTCAAGAATAATTAAATGGCTGGGGTAATGTGCACTAAGATCGCCTGCATTGTTATTTATCACTGAGTGAGTATAGTCCAATTCAGTGAGTAAGAGACATCGCTGCATAATTGCTTGACTCTGAAATAGTAATATATCTAATTTATGTTGAGAAAAAATTATGTAATCAAATAAGTTTGTAAACACTACCGTGCTGTCTGCATCCTTAGCTTTATATGTATTCTTGGAAAAATATACAAGCAGTTTCTGCACATCTTGAATATTGATCTCAGTCATTTTGCAGTGATAATTTTAAGATGTGAAGTTCTCCAAATTTAAACACACAATGATTCTAATGTAGGAGGTCCTATGCCACCGCGATCCCCACGGGGCACAAATTTCTTAAAATGTCTCACGTAACAAAGATACGGCACAATTGTTTGCATCGGTGTACACCACATAACATTAATTTGTTTTCTATTCACTATGCTTTCGTTGGTAAAATTACTTGAGTAGTATGATAAGTATTTAAATAAAACTGTACTGTTCTAAAGTCACACTTTGCCATTGCAAAAGAAAAAAATTCAACGTTCTCCTCCTGTTACACATTCAATTACTTATTATTAAGGTCACAAATGACAAATACAAATATGTAAGGCTGTTCTCTATCATCTGTGAATCATAATATACAATGAAAATAGAACACTCTTTAAGATCTTCTTTCAAAGATCACGATACATTGCCCTAATGTTACTTCAACCTTCTGTGTACCATTTCCTCTAATAACACAAAAACTCCAGATTAAGTAATCCATTTTTAATGCAAAATTATTAAGTGCATATACAAGCATCTAGGGAAACGTTACAAAATGATAAATATAACACTTTAGCATTTGTCTTAAATTTAAAAGATAAGGAATTCATCCTGATTCCAATAAAATGTAGCATCTCGTGCAAGGAAGCGTAATCGTACAAAAGAATGATTATATGAAACGAATCCACTATATGAGTTAACATCATTCAAACATTCCTCCAGTGAAAAATATATCCAATTCAACCTTGGAAAATTGGATGATCACGATTCGATAAGTTATTGCACAAATAGGAAATACGAATGTAATGAACAGTAAACATGTGTTTTTTTACATGTAAGTTTCACATTCATGACAGAGAACATAACCTCTCAAAGGAACATTGGCCGCGTGAGCACTGGAGAGCACGTTTCAGCGCACGCTGCCACCTGGCAGACAAGATCGTATAAAATGTTCCTCACAACTCTGAAAGAGTTTCATTACGAAATAAACCTTAATAACTGACAATTTTACATAAAGAACTAGATAACCACATTCAAAGTTTTTTTTTTTTAACCAAGAACACAACTCTAAAAGCAACTCTAGTTTCCTTAATCCTAGATCTTTACAGGCGCATTCTCATCGTCTTTATTGTCATCATTGTCGTCAGTCATTAAAATCATTCGCACAATAATGCCAATAGTCTCTATAATAGAGAACAACTAATGCGTATGTCGATATTCGTCATTCACAGCTCCTACACCATATACGATCTCTTCCAGGTTTTATCGTGTTTCATCACGCAACCAAGACCACGTTTCTGTTATTTGTAAATCTTTTGTTCTTTTTTTCTTGCTATTTATACATTTTTTTTATTCCCGGTATCTCGCCTACTGTTAAAGGATCTTATTCGCGCTCGTTTACCGTTCTGTGCATCCTTATTCTGCACAGTCGGTATCGTGTTTCACACGAGTCGCCTCATGTGATGCGTTATTCACGATTATTAGTACGCAGTACTTTCGTGCGCTATATGCGGTGGAGAATGCGGCGGAACTGTTCACCCGTTCGCGGATTACGTATTGCGAACTAGTGCGCCACAGCTGCTGTACTTACGAATCGCTACTGCCGGTTGGTGGTGGAATAGAACTCGCTGTGACTATGGTAGGGGTGCTTCGAAATCATTCAGAAAAATACCAGTTTCCCGACGGATCACATTGATCGTGACGCTTTATAGATTTTTTCACTTCCTTAGACATTATTTTTTAAATCGGAAGCAAATTGGACTCCTCGAATGATACATGGCTTCCGAGTCACACGTAGAATTTAAAGGTGTGAGGAATGTTATGTAAAAGCATTCATTGAAGATAAATAGACCAGGAATCTTACCGGGTTTGGTGTCACGTGAGCCTGAGTGTCGAAAACATTCGTAGATTGAATTACCGACTGAAGTGCAAACGTTACGAATGCACCAAAAGATGGTGATGGGTACTAGTAACCTACAGCGACTCACTGTCGTACCGACCACCGTCTTCTGTGCTAACGCCATCGACAACTACCTAGTTTGTAGGAGTTTTCTTTTCCTCTAGCAGATACTGTTACAATTAACAATTACTTAACATACAGTTCCCAGTGAGAAAACTGGCTAGTGTATTACCTAAAAAACAAAACAAGAACGGTGAAATTACACGTGAAAAACGTCAATTGTTATTTGTTATACCATATCTTTCTCGAGGTGCAAGGTATAAATTATTTGCACGAAGAATATAGTATAATAGTTACAAGAGAAAAAACCTCTTGGCACTCTTTATTGTTATTGGGTTAATCTACGTTCAGAAGACTATGCTAAAGTCATTTAACATTAAGCAATCTATTGAAAAAGTTGGTTGAATTTCAGAATAAAAACGATTGGGTTAATTGAGAAGAAAAAGTCATAAAAATGTTGGATTTCATTTGAATGTGCTTGGTCACCGTAGTTTGCTGGTAGTTCGGTTTATGTCAGATGCCTCCATGCTGTCCATGTGGGTTGGGCTTCGACACGGTCGTATTTTTCACGTTAGGCTGTCTAAATGGGCATTTACATTGGTTTTTGTGGCTGTTCGGAATAATTATTTGCTTTTTGCATATTCTTTTTCTTGAGGTTCTTTGCCTCTTGCTTTTATCTCATTTCACATTGTCTCATCCTTTACTGTTTATTCTTTACCGCCGCTTGAGAAAGGGTGTAACAAAGTAAATAAGTCTAATTAATTAATCGCATCGCAGTGATTTTCAATCGCGCGCGAAATCTCGTGTGTTGACCTAGTCATACTTAATAACTAAATAATTAATCTCTCTTCGAAAATTCACATAGGACAAAAGTAGTCGCCAAATTTGCACGTAGGTGAACCGTGAATGCAGATGCACAGATTAGACCTATGAACTATACACATACAAAATAAGAGGAAAACGAAGACCAGATGCATCATATTCAAGACACGAATTCCTTGGTAAGTGAACTTTTCTTTTGAATTTCTTTTTTACTGGTGGTAAAAGTTTTATATAATATAAAAATTAGTGTTCTTCGTAATAATTTGAATGAACGTAACGTGAACTATAATGTACGATGATGATCAGTTTATGGAAAATCCACAAGATGTCAGTAGCTCATTCACACGACCTTAAATATGCGAGAATCTTCCCTCGCAACTACACTGTCATGCTTCAACCAATTTATCCTATGTTTACATGCTGTAATGATTATTTACTCTGCCACCTAGCTAATATCCCGCTTATCGATCTACTTTCCGTAAATTCCCTACATTTTGCCAAGAATTATAAAGCAATAAACCCCTGTAGTTTTATTAAATCAGAATATTTTTTATTTCTGATCTCCAAGCTAATTTTACATACCGACTTTCTTTTTACATTCTATAATTTTTCAGCTCCTTTCACCTGGCCAACGAGTTCCCTTTTCTCATAAACGAAAATTATATCGGCCGCGAAGTTAATTGGCCGGCAAAAATGAAGCTCTTCATTATGAAAATAGAGGGTGGTCTAGTCATTGAAGGATGGAACTACTTTTCTCCTCTAAATAGTAATTAATTGTCAGAGTGAGCATCCGAGATTCAGACTCGCACGTCACTTAATGACACTTGAACGTTGAAGCAGGTTTCCTGCATTTTCTGTATTCAGTGCAAAGCTTCTCATAATGCTTACTTGAGTTAGAAAAGCACAGGTATCACGTATTCTGTTTAATCTGATATGAATTTCATGGTTTTAGTTTCTTCGTACGTTATTAATAACCTTGTAACGAGTTTCCTGCTTAATCTTATGCTTACCGTGGTAACAGACCATCAATTGTTGTACTGTACGAAGTTGTACCGTCTATGGATGTAAAACTTGTTTTATAACCGTCCGTGGAATTTCACGAAGAAGCTTCTACTATATCTAATAATGAGGATTACAAACGCAATAATTAATGGTATGTAGTAATTAAAAAGCGGAATATTATTATCATAAATTGAAAGAAATCATGATAAAAGTATGTCTGAAATTTTTCCGACTAAATGTATAAAATTTTTATTTATATCTTTGTTACAATCAGGATGTGAACTTTTTTTTTATCTTTGCAACGACGTCGTATCCCAAGTAATACTGTGCTTTGCAGCATACATATGTAGATGGGTATGAAAATAATATATCCATTACTGTACTATGGTGTTTCGTATGACTTTTATCTACCATACCTACTGACGGCAACGCAAAATTCAAGAACAAGGTAAGTAAAGGTGATAAAGGGTGAACTCGGGTATCACGGAGCACCGAGTGTAATGTGTACACTTCGTACTTCTATCCCACCTCTTGTTCAAGGGTCACGTAGCACTCCTCTACGAAGAAGTACCTATATACCATTCTGAGAAACAGAAGGTGCAGCAGCGTAGTAGATGGCTCAAATGCTGGAAAGGGAAAACTTCGGTCCTTTGTGCTGTAATACGATGAAAAGAAGTTGTCGAGAAAATGGCGGAATGGCTAAGATTGAGGTAGACGAGGAGAATAGTCAGTCTAGATGCTGATATTTAACCAGAGTAAGAATAATCGTTATTTCCTTTATCTCCTTCGTGGTTTAACCATGTTTGACTAAAATTTTCGTTGACGAGTAAAAATATACGGACGTAAACCACTGTAAGAGTTCAATTACTATGTTTTCATTTTGTTTTACCACGAATGTAAATCCTACGTCACCTTTTTCAACAGCGCTTCGATTCCACGGGACGGAAACATTGCCAAGCTCTTTTTAATGGACGATACACGTACCAAGTCGTCCATCTTAATCCAATTTAGTTACCCTTTGTGTATTCATGATATAAGCATAGCAACGGGTACAGAACATTTACGATAGGGTGGCCTTTTTGAAAGTTTAGAAGGGAGTCAGCTAACTGCGACTCTACTCTTAGTACGTCGACATATGCCAGGAGTGGGTCTCCACGGTGGATGTGAATTTAAGGGTACGTGAGAAGTGTGAGTGGCAAACAGGGTTTACAGATACCCGTATTGCCCTACAGGGAAATCAAGACGGGCCATCCTGTGGCGTTACGTACCCTTCAACAAAACCACGCATTCCATATCCAAGTGGTGAAGTTCGTAGTATGTGACGTACCACCGAATACGGCCTAACGGAAAAGCCATGAAAAAAACACTGGGAATTTTATCCTGTGAATATTTAAGGTACGAGACTAGTTTCTTGATACACTATACGTTTTACGCGGATACATGACGGCAGGAGATTCTCAGCCAAGAATTTTCTTGAACGTCCTATCTGTTTAGGATATCAGTTGTCAGCTTTGAGGTTAGAAAATCATCATGAAATTTGTAATACATTTATTTCCTTTTTTCAGCGATACATTCGACTGCCTCGTGCTTTGTCATGGCACCGTGTGAGGTCTTGTGAGACCGAAAAATTTGGATCAAGATTTTCGAGGTTACGAGGGTTCTCTGCTATGACAACGGGAAGATGAACGGATGCTGTGACAAGGATGTGGAGGAGTAACGATGTCACCTTAAGAAGGTTCGTGGGACACATTGACATGCAAAAGCTTTTAAGTTAAACGCGTTAAAGTGAAGTTTCAAAGTTTTTTTTAACCATGGGATTACCTTATATACGTACGCGTGTGCGTTTCATATGTACCTGCTGTGCAATTTTGGTTAACGGCCATCGTCTGGAAACTTGTTTCTGATGAGTTTTTAGTTTTATATTTGAGCGAGGATTAAAAGGCGAAGCTAGTGTATCCAGTGTTCTTTACTGAGCCATAGAATTCATTGTCGGTATTCAATCTTGTTCGAATGTAACGTTGTCTTCGATGCTGATGATTTTCTCGAGTGCACTTTGCCGGACGAATATTACGGGAACTCAAATATCGATCGTAGCGCCCTACTATGGGAATTTTTCTTGAACTACTGGCGCACTTGACTGCCCTCGCTATATGAACCTTGATTAAACAGAAACTGTACTGTAATACATATTGCAATTTTGATTGATAGCCAGAATGCTTCTAAGCGTGAAACTTTTCAGTGTTACATTGTCTATGTTGTGTAAATATCTGAGGGACTATTGACACGCACGTGTCGATACTACGTCAAAGACTTGTAACAGTATTATATATCGATTATATGCTATCAACTCTATATCAATTTATATCTTCTATGACATGCACTGAACGGACTTGCGTACATAATTTGACGTAGACCACATTTGCGTTTCAATGTACACCTGAATAGATTTTTTTCACACTTGATCTAATAGCATTATTTGAACTCTTAATATGATTACAGAGACTTACTGCTGAACCAAACTTCGATTATCTTTCAGAAAATTACCACATGTAACACGTTCCTTGCCGCGTGGGGCGTATACGCCAGACGCTGCCTGATCGGAAAGTAACAAAAAAAAGTCCAGCACGGAACGTGTTAATAAAATAACTGCAATTTTGATATGCAGCAAATTAACTCAGGTATGGATCTTGTACTAAAGGTGTTTTTAAATAATCATTAGGATTCTCCAGAACTATGTGTATCTATACATGAAATTTTCATAATTCACTTTATGGCCAAAAATGATTTTGAATGATGACAATGATCATAAAAAATATTTTTGTAGTTTAATTCTTTCCTAAATCTCAATATTGCAAATCTGCTTATTCGAATTCTTACTACTGCATGGTACCGAATCGAGAATCATGCGACGTCAACTCTCTCAGAATAGATTACTGAATATTTCCAAATTGAATAGTTGCAAATTGTTGACTGAAGTTAGTTAACGATCATAGTCACTGCTCTTGCCCGCGCTTCAAGTATTCAGGGTACGCTATTGATAAACAGTATTCAATAGAGTTGCAGTCTGATTGGCGGAAATGCTGATATCCGTTATAAAGAAAAAAAAAATAAAAGAATCTTTATTTTGGAAAATTGTTACAGGCACGCATATTCATACAGTGTATTCACGGCTTTTCTATTTACCCTATCGATATTCTTTTTAATTAATGTTATTCGCCTATAAAATATATTTTTTTAATCAAGCTAATAACCAATATTCTCCAGTATCATAATCAAAAATTCAACGCCACCCTCTAACGAGTAATATTACACTTACTGCACAATTAGGTCTCAGCTATATTCACCTAAGCATTACTTTACGGTGTACCTCGCGTGCTTCATCGCTTTTCCCCGATCTCTATTATATTAACGTTGAAATTTATTCAATGCTATGCGACCATCTTGTGTTTCTGGTTAGCCGAGAAGTTTTAAAATTTTAAACGTACTTTGCGCCCCAATGAATCTTTTCTTTGGCAAATAAGACCCACTATTAAAAGCCAAACGAGGCTATCAAAATTTTCAGTCACCCTCACATTTCTTAAGGCACTTGGTATTCAAAGGAATCTTTTTTATTACTCATGAACACTAAGCACTGTGGATCTCCCGATACACGGCACCAGTGAGATTAATTAGTTAAAGTATCATTCAACATTTTTATTCTTCACATTAATTTCACGAGGGTCGGTACACACTGTTTTAAAGATCACTAGAGGAATATATATATTTTTTTACAGCATCTTCCTACCAACTGACGTGTCTCACAATCAACCTCGTACAATGTTCACTACCCTGTTTGGCTGTTGCCGCAAGCCAACTGGTTCTGGCCCCCAACACGTACAGTTCAAACTTTGAGATTCACTTGACGATTGTGCTTGATGATTAAGACGTGCTTGTGATTATCTCAAAAAGTATTCTAACTGCGTAAGTACAGTCTTCTTTTATCTCTGACTTTTAGTTATTTTTTTTTTCTCAAACTTTTGACCGTTTGCCAATATATCAGCTTTTTGTATTCTGTCTTTAAGTATTTTTATGCTCAAATTATCAAGCGTCATACGTTTGATGCAACTGTGCATCAGTCTCATTGTTTCGATTATATCTAATGAAAAATTTTTGCCTATATTCAGTATACTATACTGAATTCTATTTCACTTATATTGTAGTTTGACAATTTTCTCACTTTCAGTGTCCCTCTAGTAAAATCCTGTATATCAATTTATCGAGCATATATAATTCAAAGATATATTACATTATCGTTACTATGCTGTTGGATGATTTTTAAAAATTTTATGCTATTATAATTCTTCTCTGAAATGTAGGATCGAGAAGTCTTTTTATGGAGCGTTGGACATTTTATGCGAATATTCATGGGAACCTCTCAGCGGTAACTCATTGCTCACACGTTAAATCGTATAGAAGGGAGAACAGTGGGCGCCGACCTCGAGTTCAGCTACATGTCAACATCCTGGAACTATTATGCCCCTAACTTACTACAGTGTGTTGTACGAACTTTTGTATTTGAGACGTTAACGAATATTCCACGTTATTACGTCTTACGAAGGTCAGTCATTATGTTTCTTTTAAAAGAAGAGTGATAAGGGTGACTAGCGGCAGATATTGACAGATGTCAAATGAAGAAAAACGTATGGCTGGAAATAGTTACAGGTCGGTTTAGAGAGGGATTGTTTTATATGTGAAAAATTGTATTTGATTTAGAACTAACGTGGTACGATTATGAAGTATTCGTTACGTTTAGGAATGAAATAACTGATTTTTTAAAGAACTGTCTGATTGAAAGATATCATAATTGGTTTCAAAACGTGCAATTGAATTTTTTTATTTTAAAAAAAAAGCTAGTGTCAATTGGTTGCTCGGTAGATAAGTTGTAATTTTCTAGCATAGACAGGCAGTTTGATTTTGTTCAGAGGGCTACTGTCCTTCGTCGTCCCCCGTGTAGGTCCAGTATACTATATCCCCCAAAAAACACTTACGTGTAAAAAACTACGCCAAGTACAGGATTGCTGTGAATTCCTCTAACAAAAAGTATTGATATCAGATTATTGAGGCCAAGTACATAAGTCACTACATGTTTTCCTATTATATGATCTAGCACTGGCCCATCATTTTAATTATATTTTCAATATTTCCTATAACGTTTTCGCTACTTTTTTATGTTACTACTGCTTCCCGTATTTAATTACGATTTAATGGTGATTTAATAATTAATAAAACTTTAGGTGATTCCTTATCGAGTACTACTTGATGGGTCCGTGCCAGGAATTCGTGTAACTTTCTGTGAATTTATTTGTAAAATATTGACTTCCCTTTCAGAAATCGTTTTAATCCAGCAGATAATATTGCAGCTGCACGTTATGACGGCAACTCGGAACACGGTGTGAGTACGAAGTTTTTCCAAGGTTCATACAGCAATGGCTGCAAGACGGAAGAGCAAGTTTTCTCATTTTCCTCGTGTTCAGCTGCCTTGGATATATACGGCAGATATATCCGTGGTAGTATGGACGTAAATTACGTGACGATAGCTGGAGGGTAACCGGAAGGCTGGTTTGCGACATGTAAAACATAGAGGAGAGAAGAAGAAGCATTAGAAGCGGTTCGTTACGAATTTATAAATTAATAATTCATCCTTGTCGCGGGTAAAAGTTCCGGTTAAAGTTTCCACTCAACCAGGTGACAGTGTCGACACAAAAGGAAAACTCGACTTTTATGATATAAAAAAATAAACCTGCCTCTGTAACAAACGAGGGTGACTCTGTGATTCTTTGCTCTTATTGTTTTTCGTTCTTTTAGTGGCAGCTAGGATTGACAACGAGTCTTAATGGAATTCTAATACTTCAATCTTGTTTTATTTTATTCTCAACTGTATCCGTGCTTCAGGCTGTTGATACGTATGTATATGCTGCTTTAGGTAAGAGTTATTACTTTGACGTATAAAATAATTTGACGAATTGTCATAACATTAGGCTTTTATGTCAACAGGAAGGAAGGCAGGTCGTAATTCGTCGTGAACGTGACACGGGGTGGAGAACGAGACAGGAAATTTCCTGTTGTTTGATTTAAAGGAGAATTTATCTTAATAATAATATGTGAGCGGTAAAGGTTGGGCAACTGGCACGCATCCAATATTCTCGAGGACAAATAATCCCAGGTGTTTGCCAACAGCGGTTAATCTTCCGTAACGCTATCAAATACACCCGACAAATCCGCCTACGGTGCGACTAATTTCGCTCTAATCGACATGAAAGTACACTTGACTTCCGGTAATCGCAACAGCACGCCCAAGGTACTGTCACCAGACTTTTTATCGTATTTTATTTCGAAGAAAATCTCTAATCCATCCTTGCAACCAACGGCGGTGTAAAATTAATAGAACCTCTTTCCTTTTGGTTTCTACAAACAAATTTCTTCTATCCGAACCTTGCAGTAAGTCCAAAAAGGATATGAGTAGGGTAGTACTTTTCCTTGGTTTATCTCACTGCATATTCATCTCTTCCTTCGACAATGGTCATAGTATCCTTACTCAATTTATTTCTCAATCCACCGACGCTCAGCTTTTTTTCTTGTAGGAGATCGACCCTCGTGAAGAGCCTAGACCATTTTTTTTCCTGGAGCTCCTATCCATTCTGACCGGAAATGTTCGGCGCCGCACCGGAAGCATCCTAGAAAAATTACTCCAACACCCCCAGCACTCCGGAGGGACTTGAAACGAGCGGTGATTTCATTCTCCTGGACTGATTGACTGTTCGGAATGCCCTTTTTCTTCCTTTCTTTATTCTTTTTCTTTCGCCGGGAAACCGGATGCTGAACGGGTGGAAATAATAGCGACATTCAAAGTTTTCAGATATCGTTTTATTCCTCGAGAAGGGTTCAAGATACACGTGCATATGAACGAGTAAGAATGCCTGATGTGATTATTTCTTATCATTGTAGGTGACGTGGAGGTACGACTAATGTTTAATGAAAAATAGTCATGTTAAATAAATAGAGACAAGTATATATATATATCTGTACATATTTTGTAATCTTCTCTTAATCAATTTAAGTCGAGTTCCTTCGTTTTGATCACTGTCATTCTTGCTAAAAATTTTGACACATTTTTATGTAATTGACCTCAAATATTTTTCGTTACGGTTAAGTACCGCTTTTCGTGTTTCGAATTACTAGGAAACTTAACGCATCGCTTTTGTTTTAAATAACTTTCAAATTCGTTGTATCATTCGAAAATTATCAAACGTGACACTATTGCGATAATGTATGAAATATCGTTTTTTTTAATTTTACTTTTTTCTCAGTGCCTTGGATCTGTCATTACTCAAATGAAATAAGGCAGTGCAGATACTCCAATGAATAATTCGAGTTTCATAATTCAAGAATAACTTTACAGTTAATTATCTCATTGGACTACTCAATTGTGGGATTGACGGTGCTTCATTGAATTCGACAATGAAAAGAAAGGACGTCGACGTAAATATCACCAATAGAGAATTTCTGCATCTGACGACTTTAACAACGATTGATAATTACGAACAATCACTTAGTCGTCAGCTGTAAAATTTCTTCGCGCAAGTGTACATGGACATTTGGTCACCTACAAAAACATAATCTATCCTATAAAATATATTTTATATAATAATATATGTGTCAAACACCCTTATATTTCACAGTGGCATTATTGCAATATTTACATATATATGTTTATATATATATATATATATATATAATATAATATACGATATCATTATACCATCAGATATAATAATGCTTTAAATCTTTAAACCTTTCGTCAATATAATTTTTTTTTATTTATATCGTAATACGTTATTTAGACTTTTTATGCGGATATATTATCTGAATTATCGTTAAACGAATTTACAATAATTTTATATTTCTTTTATCTCACGCACATCATCAGTACACCAATAGACTCTTTCCTTCGAACCATATTCTATTCGCTCTTTCTCTTTAGAACTGGTCGACAGATTAATCATAGCTATCATTAATTAAGATAAACAAACGGATTCTCGAAAATCATCTCGCTTAATCGATCTTACCTAGACTAAAGTACATTAGATATATTTTCCGTCTTTCAATCTTATGATACATCTACACTTTGTCGACTCTTATTTGGCCAGTGAAGTATAAATTCTCATCGGTTGCTCTAATTCATAATATTAACAATTGATTCACAAGAGTAAGTACTTTATCGATTTACAACTGTGGCCATAGACTCTTTCGTATCGTCTCACTTTACCAATTTGTTTTCAGAAAAACGTCATCGCAGATGTCTCTACGTTCACGCGGGCATGAATCGACGTAAGTGATGAATTTTTGGCGGGAAAGTTTTGGAGAAATTCGAATGACGTAACATGCAGAAATAAAAGGGACGAACAAAGGAACTGAATGTTATTCATGAAATTGTGTTACTGAATAAAAAGCTTGTATTTTATTCTTGACTTTCTCGTATCCATTCTTTATGCCGTTGGTAGAATTGAAAAGCGGCGGATTCTGTCGCGGACGTCCTGGAGCATTGAACGTAACGGGAGAAACGGCGGTGGCCATTACAGAGAAACAGAACCGAAATCCATTGGGAATGGCCGACGTAGCGAAGAAAAGAAGTGCGAGAGGTAGAGGTGAAGGAGGACAGAGAGACTACAAGGAAAATCGAGAAATTGCGTTACTTTTGGACAAGCCAGGAAAGTAGCGTTGGCTTCCAGTGCCCGAGGCACCACGAAATTGAAATATCGATCCCACCTTTATAAACGTATCCGGGCGCGAAGGAATATGTAGGATTGTTCGAATTGCTTGAAGGAAATTTTTTTGGTACAAAAAAGTTTTATATTTATTTTTTATTCTTTTATATTGGATATATGTATATGACTAAACAGAATCATTGACACATGGAAATCTTGCTATTGCTTTAATGCTTTAACTCAAACGCTTAAATTAATTTTTGGGTGCGTTGTATTCGACTTTATTTTACATTTGTAAGTCTCGCTTTTGGGTCAGTTTATGAGATTTTTCTTTGCAAAAGTTTGTTTAGGTAAGGGTGGACTAACCTTTTTTCATTCCAAAATTATTTCATCATAATTTTATTATTTGCTGTGTATCAACAGGAAATCTTGTTAAGTAACGAGGAAAAATGTGACAAAATTACAGATTTTCATTTTTGAGTGTTTCACAAATAAATGATCGTACATAATGATCGGTGTCCGTTTACAATGTGATATGTGCTGCGCAGCCAATCCCGGCAACGAGTGACTAAAGGCCATTGCAAAATAGAAAAATTTATAACTCAAGTATAAAGAGTAAACTGTGACAATAAGCGAAAGAATGATAACTTTGAATTTCCCGCTTAAAATTCTTTAAAGAGTCCATCACAGTCATAGCGCGCTGCACTTTGATTCAAGGTACTTATCCGACAGCATTATTTGTACCAGTAAAAACATTTATTCACTAAATCCAAAAACTTTCTCTACTCTCCAATGGCCGTTTAAGCACTTTCGCTTATATTCGATTCCCGGCGTATACCCCATCAAACGCCAATCCTTATCATCCGCTTATCATATCTTCCCATGTACGCTTCACGGCGGACCAGACATTTTTGATTAATCGCATAGCTCCTGATCGCTCCCTCAATTACAGGACGGTGAATAATAATTTCCATAAGAATATCCATGAACGCGACGAACGTCGCTCATCGTCGAATACGAATGCTCATAATTGTTACACAGCCGCGAATATAACCTTAGTCGCACGTAACACTGTATACATATTATTTCGTCTGTTATCAATTTTCGTCTCATATCATTCTTCATATAAATTAACATACGTGTACAAAGGATCGGACGATTGATACTGACAATGCGAGAAGCGTTGACACGGAATCATCGCGTCTATAAACTCACGAGAATATTTTACCTACCGAGGGATGGTCACGTCATGCGAATATCCCCTGTCGTCAAGCTTATGGAAGCAGTCCTGACCCTGGCGGTCATCATCGTCCTCGTCGCTATAAAAAGTACGACGAGGGTCAACACAACGACAAAATTATTCGGGACGAAACGGGCGGATCCACCGCGAAGTAAGTCGCCAGCACTGAGACGTTGATTATTCACATGAGCCATGAGAACTCGCCGTTCTATTTCGTAACGGCGGCTTCCTACCTCCGTCACGCATCGTACACGTACTGCACCGTCGTTGTTTTGAAAATACCGCGGTTCCGCTTCCAGATGCAAACCCAAAATCTCCGGCATTTCCGGTCGCGATACGCTTCCTCGGAACGGTCCAACTTGTTCTGGATACTCTATTATTTTCTCACGTGACATCTGGAACGAAGAGAAAAAAATATTCATTTGTATTTGTCTTATCTTTCGTTGCGACTAAATCTTTTTACTTTGTCTCTTTGCTGTGCAGTTGCAATGTGACGCAGCCTTTTCGTTCTGTTTCTTTACCAACGCATTTACCACGGACTACGAGTTTATATCTGCGCGCGTGCACGCCACGACCTTCTGTGGCGCTGTCGGCACTCCCTTAAGGCTGAGGAGCAAAGTTTTCACTTTGTGACTTCTGCCAGATATATATATTTTCCTGTTTGCGCTTTCAAGAAGATAGCCACGAGAGTTGGCTTGAAATTACTACAAAGTATCGTCGTTCCTGTCCCATTCTTGGGACGATTTGGCATCGCGACACCCTCGTATCTTCGTCACGGTACAAAAGGGCTTCTTGTAACTTCAGGAAAAGCATGGATTAAAGGGTTATCTTTACTATTCTTCAGTCATCAGCGCTCGCGTCTTTTTAATCAGAAATTAATTGGAAAATCTCTGTTGTTCAGGTAAAGATACCGCAAAGTCATACCAAACAATAACCTCTTATTCGTACAGTAGAAAGTAATTCAATCAAAAAAGATAATATTTGAGTAAAATCTTTCGTCTTGAAATTTGCAGAATCTCTCCTGGGACGTCAGAGTAGAACCTGAGACTAGTGAGTATAGTGCAGTATGCAGCTGAGTAATATATATTTATTGAGTCAATTTCATTTTCAGATGCACTTTTGTTTATCCAGGCTGCAATTTAGTATCCCACCAGCGGGAAAATCGTTTGGTACGCCTTATTATTGATGCCGGAGGGAACATTTTTTGCCTTTACACAGGAAAAGTCGATAGGCCGAATGTATAAAGACGGTAAATACGGGGGTATAAGGTAGGCAAAGGTTACTTGGGGAAAGTTCTGCCGCCGGGAAATGGTATAGGATTGGTTCAATCCCAAAGGGGGTTACGAGATTTGCATCTTTTGAATATATCAATATAGGTATATATATATTGCGTGCGTGGCTTTACGTTTTAAGTCAAGGTCTCGCAAAGCGATGAGATTCGAGTCAGGTAGCTGGAACGGGTGTCGCTTAACTATATAAGTTACAAACTCTAAAGTATATGATACATATTAATATATTGTACAAACTATTAACTAACAAGTGTAAAGTATAGGCTTTGGTATGATCAGTGTAAACCATCGTTTAGTGTTATACGAAAAGCAATTTGATAAATGCCGAAATCCTACGATTTTATTAAACAAGTGACGTATGCATGTAGTCAAACCAATGTATAATACGGATGTAATGTTTATTATCAATTTAAAAAAAATTCCCAAATGAATATCGCAATTTATACTGATTCTGAACGTCAATCGAATGTCCCAACTATGTAAATCACACATTAGGATGCTCACTGCGCCAATGAGAATTAATTTCTGCACTGGAATTACACGATGACCAGAAAAAAAGGCAAAAAATGTAACACGATCCAGTAGACAAGAATTGAAAGGGTAGGATAACAAAAAAGAAATATAATCGTCGAAATTGATTTACCGAAATCGTTTACGGCTACGTAGTCGAGATTGCGAGGCTGATTGAATTTCTAGAATTGCTGGTAATCCGCGAATATCTTCTAGAGCGTATTTGAATTTTTCATATATTTTTTTTTACCATCATATGAATTACTGCTACTCACTGAATGTCAGATATTTTCAATTTTATTTCATAGTTATTTCACTTGTATCTGTGTTAATTTCTGTATGCAGGTGACGGTTCTTGCAAGTAGGGAAATGCAGATGATGCAATTCGCTTCGTGTTTATACTGCATGTGCATGATCTTTAGGTTGACATGCATATATGTATAACGTATTTGCACTTCATGTATTTCTGTCATAGAGCACGTTGCATAATTCACGAAGAGAATTTCACTATGACTATCAGTGACTATTTCACTGATCGATCAGAGTCATGCGAATGGGAAATTTTATTAATTGATATAAAGCGAAAGAACAAACTGGAGCAAAATAAAATAAAATAAAAAGAATTTAATTTCGCGATGGAGTTTCATGATCTTCCAATTTGTTATTTTTACAGCAGCCTTTGTATGCCAGAGATGAGTGCCTTCGTGTTTTTCATTTTAGCTTGAAAATATTTCAAAAGCATTAGGTCGATATTGCCTGTCTATCCGTAAAATATAAATTTTTACACTTTCAATCCAATAGAAACGTCTATTATGTAAAACAAAGTCTAACGGCGTATCGAGGGGCAACGGATTTAATTTTATACACATTTTTTTTTGTGTACGTCTATTTTTCAACGCTATTGTACACATTTTTTTTTCTGGCAAAAATCTCGTTTTACAATTTTTATAATAAAAAATTACAATAGATATCTACATCCATATAAGCCATCGGCGAAGTACTCTTTTTCGCGTACTGCTTTTTAAAAAATTGTTGATTCGTGTGAAATCCAACATGAATGCTATGACAGAGTGCACGTTATTATTGATACTTTTTATTATTCTCTTATTTCTTCTACGATAGAGAATGAATTTTTCACAATATTATTGATCCTCATGGAACAGACAATTGCCCAAAAATAGTATACCATCGAAAATCTCTGACTACTGCAAATATATCTACACACTGAAATCTCCATTATCCGCGGAGAGAACGTTTTATTTAAATCTTGTCAAATACAGAGCAGCGACGTGTCATCGCTGTGACAAAGTTTTAATTTTATTTTGTCACGCGGTCGTGACTGCGTCCACAGCGTCCTTATTATACGAATACACTAGTTGGTTTGGTTTCAAAAATTAAAAAGGAGAATAATAAAGAGAAGATGACCAAGAGGAGAGGAAAAAAATTGGGTCCTACCAGGTCCATTTCCGTAAGGCCCCCCATCATAGATCTATATCCATTGGGTGGTACAAGTCCTCCGTGGTCTGACTGGAGACCAGGGGTTAAATAAAAAAAAGTGATTTCAAACCAAAAGTCACGAGATCCAGGGTACAAGAAATCAGCAGCAAAAGGACACAGGAAGTCAAGCCGAGCAATAGAAAATATGCAAAAAGTCGTCCCTCCTCAATCCTCTCATCCCCGAGTCAGCTTCATTACACGAAGGACCGTGTTGGTTCCGCACCCTGAGAAGACTTGCAGATCCTCCTCAAGAGTTTCGACCCTGTGAGTGTGAGCTCAGCAGATAAGGTAGAAAGACAATCCTCGTCTTTCATGGTTAAATGACAGGGTGGAAAAGCACCAGCAATCATTCGGCATTTCCATATTTCGTGACGTCACTTCCTTACCCTAGTATGCATGAGAAAGGCTTCCAAGGCCCCAGTGGCCACGTTAAAATAATGTCTTCTAGCTACGCTCCTGAATATCAGAGCTAATGAATGTAATGAAAAAGGATAATTACAATTCAGTCATCTTTTGTTTAAGAAAAATCTTTGGAAATTCCAAAAATGTCGGCGTAGCTCCGTTTGGATTTTGTCCCTGAGCAAGGGACTGAGAGGTGTGAATTTTTGAAATTCCAGGAATACCTACTGGAAGGGACGTCGATATTTGTCCAGGAAATAGAATACCAGGATGAACGACTATGTATCCTCGTATCCGCCTACCAATGTCTACATTACATGATTAGAATCATACCGATAGGACAGTGCGACTGGCATAACACAGATACATTAGCACGCTGAGGTCAGGCTACTTTGACGGTGAAATTGCAATGCGAAATTGCGTCGTGCTTCGGCACACAGTTATATAATATACACAGTGTATTCAGATAGCAATTAAAACCTGACAGTCCATTCGAGTGGACTTTGTGCGTTAGAAGAATGACGGCAGTTCATTCCCGATTATTAATATAGCTCCAAGCGCCGGCTGGTGTTTTACTTTATTGTTATTTTTCATACTTTTTTTTTTCCTCGGAATATATACAGGATTCGTTAAACGTAGAACAGCTCGAATTTTTGTAAGGCAGATTTTATAATTTTGTTCTCTTTATCCACTACCGGTTCAGCTTCCGTATTTATTTCTCGCTTGGGCTCCCATTGCATCTTGTATTGTTATATGTCTTTGTTTATTTTAATTCGCTCGCAGCAAGCTTCCTTTAATTTTATTATTTAAGTGCATTACAACGATATCGAAGTCATTCTGAAACTCAATGATTTGAAAGTCTATGCTTGCTTTGACAGCTCACTGATCCGTTATACAGTTTGGTTTATATCGACTTCACGCTCGAACGGACCAGTCGAACTGTCGCCATTTGGTAAATACAGCTGTGAGTAGTAGGAGCCATGGTTCTACTTGCCTTTGGCTAGAAATCATTGACCGTGGATACTAGATTGGTTATTGCGTTGCCATTTGCCATTTACAATGTTACGTAATATAATTTTAATTGACCTTAAAACATTACGTCGTACGAAATATTATTGGCAAATATTTTAGTATTCGTTATAATTAAGCGCTCGTTAATTTATAAAGTTATTCAGAAAAATTCTTTAGAATATATATATATAACAATTGTAATTCTCAACCACCAATAAGTAGGGATCGACTAATTAACGTTGTTGGGAATTTAATTTGTTAAATTAGCCACTGGGCAAACCAAAGTGGTACAATTATCGATAACGATTGCTATATCTATAGCGTGGAGACTGAGCATTATATAATGTAACAGTACAGTAAGTCGTTTAAAGGACAGAAGCTAATTAGACTCAGAAATTAGTATTCTGTAGTTTCTCGTATACATTGGTACTTCGTTAACGAGCATTAGGTAATCAATCCTCAAATGTTTCACGGCCAACTTCCTCATCGAGCGACTAATTGAGTTAGGCCATTGACCATGCGAGTGATGCTGGTACCAATCGACCTTTTGACCTCCTCGTTGTATGTCTTCTGAGTAGTTGCATAAACTCTTGTGGATCTAATCATGCAATGGCGATTAGGTAATTGTATTTTGATATTCTTTTAATCATACGTAGACAGCTTGAGCGATAGGCAGAAGGAAGTTGTTTTTCTTTTGTTCATATTGAAATTACGTAATTTCAATGCCCTTTTATTCGGTTAATTTCGATATACTTTTTTTTTCTCTGAATTTTTCATTCATCCTTTTTATTTTCCTTGGCTCCCTTTTTCTGGCCATTTTTCATTCCTCGTACGCAGGGCCGTATTCCCGGAGGTATTTGCGGGGAGAGCGTGGCTTTTATCTGGAATTCTGGAACAGTCGGTGGAAGGTGTCTGACGAAATATTTATCGTCAGTCCAGGGGTGCTTTTTCCGGGCTCGAAACTTCTTGAAAATTCCAATGAGACGAAGGTCCTGACTTCTCGGGATTCTATCAGGAATCCGCATGCAGGTAGAGCAATTTTGTGTCCCTGCGGAGAAGGGTTTTATTGTGAGTAATATTGTTATTTTCCAATGTCTCTCTATGTCGCACGGTATGGCCTGCTAATTGATTTTAAACTCTGTAAGGTTATGCTGTATTGGGATCTCTAATATGTGTTAGGTTTAACTGAAAATCAGACCGATTCCCAAGGGTTTTAATTGGGGAGCATACACAGGGTTATAATCTGACCAAGAGAATTAGAAGCAGCGTGACATAATTATTAGCCAAAACCCAAACCCAAAGGGATGCTGTACCGAAATAGGGAATATTGTCGGCTAACATTGAGTGAATCTAACGGGGATTATAGGAGCACCACGTATTAATACTGCTTATCGACTTAATTGATAACAGGCGGTGTTCAAACGTGTTGAACCTATTAATATAGATATAGAATTATACCGTACCAGAAGCTATTAAATCCACCGTGCAATTCACAAGATAGCCCTATCATATCGTTTGTGCTTTGCAGTTACAGTGAATTGGCGGGAACTATAGTGAAGTTTGAAAAAAATTGAATTTTTTTAGAAAATATTAATAAAAAGAAAATTTATCCAATGATTTCATATTCGGCGGAATGAATTATATCGTTTCAAATATCCTTATCCGGACGACCCTCTACTTTTAGGATAAATCCAAGAATCCATGAGGATCTAAGAATTCATCCGAGTCAGACATAACGATAAAAACCCATAGAGGCATAAGTTTTGTCACCCTTCGACTTTTTCAGGATTCTTTCCTTCTCGCCCTTTTGTCGCTTACGTCGAAATTCCATACGTTACGTCTTGATGGGACGAAGGACACAGCGGATGCGTGGGTAAGGACAAGGGTGATTTGAAGGAATCCCCAGGATCTGATGAAGTCCTTAAGGATTTTCTTACAATTCCACGAGCATCCACTGTTGCCAACTGTTTACATTCAAGGCTAGACGTATTACTGAATCCATAGTTTGAGCTTTGAAGATCCGCAAAGACGTACTCAGCTTTTTATACCAATGTTGCTTTCCTCACAGTATATCTGCGTATCGTTGGATGAAAAAGTAATATTTTGGCCCTTGGATCAATTCGCAGAAGAAGATAATATTGTGATAATTTCTCTTCTGTCTGGGATCCTAGTTGCCCCTGGCAAACAGGGGATGCGTCTCTTCGATATACATCCGGAAAACGACTCCCCATGGCGCGGACGAAGGAACAATTTTCCTGGAGGGTATGTTCCTGAAGTCGTTGCTGCTCCGGGTGCTCCAAAATCCTCAAGTCATGGAATCATGATTTTCGCTCTGCTTCCCACACGAGAGGAGATGAACTCAAAGCTCTCCCGGGGCTTAGACTTGAGTGTCACTCTCAATTTTCTACGTCCTCCCTTCATTGTTTCAACCCCACGCTACTTTTCCAGCATTGAAACATTCCTGATGTCGTATTCTTAGGTCGCAGAGTTCTCCGATCTTACTTTATGGGATTCGTCAAAGTAATGGGGAAACAGCATTCTGATCCTTTTGCTTTTGTTGAATCTTAAATAAAGAAGTATCTTAGATGGATGAAACACGTATACAAATAGATTCAATAGATACAAATTAATCCAGTTTTATCGGTCGATTTTAAACCCAAACTCGTTCTTGAAGTTTCTAGTTGTTGAGTCTGACGAAAATTCTGCTTGTGCTTAAACGGCAAAACTGGTCCTTAATCACTCATCTGAAGTATGATTTCACAAAAATAAAGTACTATCTTTTTTGTGGTAAAACATAAAAAAAAAAGGAAAGCTTGTCACTAGTATAGGTAATTTAAGATTTAAGATTTAGAGATTTCCGATTTAGATGGCTCCTCCAATATGGACCACCGTCTTAAGGGGATCCTTTCAGAGGACTTCTATGGGTTCATCAGTATCCCAGCTATACATTGCAGAGCCTAAGAGCTGGGTCTAGGTCGGAATTAAGGTGCGTTCACAATGAACGACTTTATTTAGCAATCGACCGCATTCACGTATATACATTGAAAGATCTCATCTTCGACTAAAAAACAAATAATAACAGACTGATTCTTAATACGAATGAGTCTGTTATCATATATAATCGGCTTATACTATTTCAATAGTAATTTTTTTTTAAATCTTACCAGATCATCGTTGACGGTCCAGTAAATTTTTGCCTTGGGTACAGACGGCCAGGCCGTACAATTAGCCGTGACGTTTTCACCGACTGCATAGTGAGACGCCAACCCAGTTATTTCCGGTCCACGTTCCGGAACCGCTGAAATGCATATTTCAAATTAGCTCAAGAGATCCTCTCGTTTCCATTTAGAAGAATGAATTATTCATAAGCAATATATCGAAGTATCCAGGTAATTAATTACGCAATTAAATAATTATGAGCTTTCAGTATAGCTCTCTGTTATCGTGTCACATGGAAATTAGGAATATTAAAAAATAATTTATACCCCAATCACGTGACTTATCGGCTAATCAATAACAGTAGTAATATTATTCGTAATTATCACGTGAAAAAAATTTTTTTTTTTTATTTTTGGTAAACACGTAAAAGCCCACATACACACGGGTTGCGAATTGTCCTCCCGCGAAGAGCCGATGATTTCATGAATAATTGACAGGGCAATCGATTTGCCCATTAATCAGCCGAGTAACTAACTATACCCGATGTCCCTAATAGAGCTAATTGATACGTGGGATTATGAAAGACACTCGCGTCCGTTCCCACAGAGCGAATGCTCCAATTAAACATCTCCATGTAGCCGGCCCATGCTGTCCAGGCACTTCGTTTTCGGGATTCCGTTGAACTGGAACCATTAACGCCTCGTCACCTCTCATCCAGTTCAATTCCTCACACCCCTTAACCATAGCAACCCTCCGATATCTCGTGAACAACCCCCGACATTCCAACAACCCTCCTTTCCAGTGATTTACTCAACCGCAAAATGTTCGGAATCTGATTAAAATGGCTTTTACCAATGTCACAGTTAATCGCTGATAAATTCCAGACACTTCGCATGTATCACGAGTGTCAACCGCCGCGCGTAAGACAAACTGGAGCGAAGAGTAACGATATTCATTTAATTTTAAATAATTTCATTGTATTTACAATATTTATGTAAAATTTTTACTTTTTACCCAGATCTTTTTTTTTTCACCACTATACAGCCTGGGTGACCCACCCATTACTTTCATATCTAGAAACCTCGTATTTCGTGGTTGGAAGATCCTTTCGGCTTGATTCACCAATTATTCTTGGATAGTCATTCATCGGATGAGCATTCGAGTAGATATAGGGAATAATTATATATATATATATATATATAGTTATTCGACAATGGTTAGATAGAGCTTGGCATCTTCACGAGTGAATTGTTTTATATGGAATTATATACGCGGTGATGAACGACTGATAGGATTGCGCAATAGAAGTTTTTATTGAGGGTGTATAATAATTAATATTGAGAAAGAGCCGTTGCGTTATTCAAAATATGAGAAAAGGGATGCTGCTAGTTTTAAATAATCTTAAGGAATGTACGTGAAATATTTTGTTAATCCCCTCTTTGTTTTGGATTTTTTCTGCACACCACTTGACTCGAGTCTTTGAACGGTCCTAATGCATATTCATACCAGGTAATGAATATTTATCAACCCTCGATACAGTCCGCGTGTGGCTCGCAAAAGTTAATATGCATAAATGTACAATTTTTCAGAAATCTTCACTGAGTGTTCCTTTTTTTTAAAATTTTAATTTTTAAACTTAATTCTCAAAATTTTTTTATTCAACATACTTTTCGACCAAAGTGAAAATATTCGTATTCTCTTGCCGTTAGCTGTACTGCACTGCCTGGCTTCGAATACAGTTCCTGACATTTTTGCATAATGCACCGTGAAATATAACGAATACAAAAATCGATCCTTTCTGGATTGCATAAGGTACTTCCACTTCGCTCCAGGCAACTTCTTATGCAACTTTAAGATTTTACTGGACCAATACACACGTATACAGAGCCTCACACTTTAATTCAGATTTGTCAACCGCATTCGACATTTCTCCAGTATCTACGCTTATCCGGTGGACAAGTATTTTCAACGTATATTTACATGTCATATTTATCTGAAAATTGGATATCTAAGAAATTTCGTTTTTTTTTTTTTTTTTTTTTTTTTTTTTTTTTTTTTTTTTTTTTTTTTTTTTTTTTTTTTTTTTTTTTTAAATTTTACCTCATTTCAATTCCTTTTCATATCGATCTCTCTTATCGCTACTCTGAGCATTTTATCGGCGTTATTATTCATGATGAATACATATATTGCATATACTCGCGTAATGATGCTTGAAGATTTTCATCGTGTCTCCAAGCAACTAAGACGTGAGAGTATAATTGATCTCAAAGGCATAATTTCACGGAATGGAGCTAAGCATCCCTCCAACCTTCAATTTCCAGTTTCTACCCTCCTCAATATATACATAAGAGAGACTTCTCTGTAGATACTGTATTAATTATGCTATATATATATATATATGCGCGTGTGCATGAGATTAAATATGGCAAAACATTAATTAATTCCAAGACGTGAAATTAGGAAGTAACATGTAAGCATACGTGTACATAAGACGAATAAATATATGGAATTATTATGTAACGTTAATTAAATGTCTAGGTGGAAGAAAATGATAATTTCGTGAAAAAAAAATTTTTTTTTCTTATTATAAATTTTAGAAATTTCATTAATTTCCAATCAACCCTTACGTCAGTCACCGTCTAACGATTACAAGTGGTTTTCGTTAACGAGTATAAGTTCAAGGGTAGCTACCCAATTAAGGCACTCTAAGCGAATCCTAATCGGGTCCCTATACTTTTCTCGAATGATTATGTGTCCGAGTCGTCGTTTTTGCCAAAAAATTTATATTCTCGAATGACTAATTTTAGGTGCGTTTTTAAAATAATTTCTATTCCAGAGATGCATCTTTCCGGAAAATAAGGTCGCGGCAAAACGAGAACTCGGGAATGTAATGATTAGGGGAAAGTATAGGGTGTCATCCCCATGTCAAATCAGTATCTGAACAATATGTTATCCTGAAGTAGCCTCCTTGGATATATGTAATCAAAGTTTGTTATACGATCACGCTTGATACTATCATTATCAAGTAGTCAATGGAAGATAATTAGAAACCGTAATTACACAGCTATATATATATTTGATATTCTGAAAGTCGGGGGCTAGTATAATTTTGAAGGGTTGACATCTATCGGTAGACCAATTTATTGGTTGAATTAATATAATTTTTGTAAAAAAAATATCGAAAAAAGTCTGTATATATTTTCACGAAGAATCAGCTGTTTTTAACATACCAGGCCGACAGGTGCGATAAAAAAGTGAGTTTTCCAAAATTAATGAAATTTTAAATCGATCGGTTGGTTAACAATATTTTTTCAGTCCAGAAACGTTAGGCGCGTCCTTGGAAGAATGCGGAACTCGATAAAGCAGATAAATGAATTAGAAAAAAAAACTTATCCCTAGGCGAACGAAGGATAAAAAGTGATTTTGTATCACCGTGTACAAATGTCCCTATAGATATACATTTTCCAGTTGTATATACGCACCCATACGGGATTTACTATTTCGAACGATATTATAAATCCGCAGTTAGAGCTTCCCAGGGTAATGTACTCCCAGCAGTACAATGAGTTCGCCGAGCGAAGACGTTATCATAGAAATCGCTAAATTACGCAGCTTCTATCTCATTCCCTAGAATCCTCAAGGGATTCCGTGTCTTCGGCCATTTCCCGCCATACCCCGTGACATTTCCAAGCTAGCCATTATATTTATTCGTATCTCGCCACGAATGGGATATATAATTTTTGTTCTTTTTCTTTTAAATTCTATCTTTTCCGCCCTTCTCTATTGTCCAAGCTCACGGTGAATGAAATTGTACAGGCTATTGTAAGGGTTGAGTGAATGCTAATAAAACTAGGTTTTTTCTTAGTTTACGGTCAAGGATTATCCCGAGATCTTAGGATTGCAGAAAAAAAAAGAAAAATCACAAAAACTAGATCCAAGCTTCCTTAAACGTTTTTTAGCAGACGTTTTTTGCAAGCCTATCAGTGAAGCAAGTCGAATCTGGTGGTTATCCAGTGATGATTGACCAGTGCTGGATTCATGCCAAGTCCTTTGGCCATCGCCTGCCGAATATCGCCTTTCCTTAGGTATATATAGCAGCTTCCATCTTGGGTCCAGAGATGCTTACTAGTTTTCTTCTTTTATCCTTAAGAGGACTTCATCTTCCTTTTTATTCACGTCCTTCCAAGAACTGGGGAATCCTCACGTGTTTCTGGTCTGACAGACGTTCCTCTCCTGGGTAATAAGTTTCCTGGGATTGATTGATCTTCAGTTCTCATGAAACGTCTCAGACCGTTTAAATGGACACGTGAATCGAGCCTCTTCCTTGAAGTGTTGAGAAAATTTAAGATTATACGTTTAACTTTTCAAATAAAATTTTGGTCGTTGCAACTGTGTAAATAAATTTGAATTTTTGTTTTCATTCATAAATAAAATTTACCTTTGCTCCTGATGGTCAACGTGCCAATATCATTATTGAGGAATTTACAGATTAGTATTTTCTTTTTAATTGGTAAAATTAATGGTATTAAATGTACCACTGGTTTCAAGCTTTGAGATTCATCGACCCAGTAGGGATTTTCCACATTTTTAAATATTTTTTGCTACGTTATACTGATTTCACTCGTTTCATAATACTTGTTGGTGTCCGCATTTCATCGGTGTCGTTCATTAATTTTCTTTTTTCAGACTCCATTGTCTTCCTCTCTGTTATCACGTAGAAAATTTGCTTGCAAATCTTTCAGAGTGCACTGTAGGTAAGTTATCATTTCTGCTGAGCAAATATTACATTCCACGGAAGGGGAAATCTGGTCAGCGACGCGTTACTAATTGCTCATTAGTATCTTCCTGGACCACGCGGCTGTACAGAATTAATCTCATAGAATGATTAAGTAGACGAACGAAATAATTTCAAATTTGTCCAAATTTTGTAAATAATTTTTTTAATCTAGTAATATGTTTACGTATATATTCATACTCCGTTATAGTGTACTCTATATACATTTTTGCACGTAGAATATAATTCTCAATTAAGAATGAGAAAACCACTGGCGCGGTTACCAGTAGCTTTTGGATAGACTCCAAATTGTACAACCAAAATTTTCTATTATCACACTTTACCGAAGTTCATTTTGCATTGGAGTATAAATAATAATTTGAGTGCAGGATGTGACAAAGACACATTAGTATAGCGAGAGAAGACCAGAGTGCAAGTAAATGATGGGAGACTAAAAAGAGTCCCTTAAGAATTTTGCAATATCAAAAAATAATCCAAAGACTATATTTTAACGAAAATCGTCTTAAAATTGGCAAGTGGTTCTGAATCGTTAATAACCGAGCATTATTTTACGATAAGTAACGTCAATTAGGTTAGTCGAATATGAACCAAGCTGAAGGAGGAAAGAATTATCTACGGAATGGATAATTCTTTATCGAAGAGAAATCTCTCGATTGACGAAAGAAAAAATTTGATATTCCAAAACGTGAATAAAATAAACTAGTGAAATATATAAAGGAGGTTCTTGAAAATTTATATTAAATAAACGAAAACGTCCTCGGAGCTTCGACTTAGTAATTTCAAACTGAAATTTTTCTTTGTTACTTCCCAAAAAAAAAATATCACTCTCTCAAAGTTAACATCTGTCACAGAGTCGTTAGATATTCCGATCTAAAAATCATGCCGTGAATTCTCATACATTTCGCAGGGTGCGTGAGTGACAGATATGTCGTGTCAACGTCATCCAGGAATAAGCCTTACGTCAAGGTGAGCACCGTTCAAGAAAAGGAAAACTTCCCCACAAGTGTACGGAACTCATGCATAATCCAGTAGTCTATACTTTGTCAGTAAAGCCCTTCAGCTCGACAATCCACAGCCGAGATTACGTAGACATTTTTATTCGCCCTTTTTTTTCACTCCAGAAAGAATCGATACGTTCCCATACGCGTATGGTATTCCGTTACGTAGTATATCCCCATGATAAATACTTGAGCCACGTACACATGATACTGCATAATTTTATTGAAGCTCCATACGATCCTTAGAAACAAAGCCCAACCAATGTTGTCCCTTCTATATGTATTTCATTCCTTGAGAAGCAATCGGTCTTGTTCGTACCTTAAAAAAAAAAAAAAAAAATCAACAAAAACCAAGTACATTCCACCTATCGCAAAAAGCAGAAACGATTTCTTCTCTGAGAACACGGCATAAGGTTAGTATAGAAAACAGTACTGCCAATCCTAGGGAAAAAGTAAATGGGAATAAAATCTCCAGGGTGCAAGTCGCTCACTTTCTTCTTATCCCATCGTACTTATCTAGATAGTATATCGCAGCGAGAGAAAACACCATAGAGAGAGAGAGAGAGAGTCTACATAGCACAGTAAAGGGCACAGAGGGGGAGGGAGAGAGAGAATGAAGAGAAGAAAAATACCCCAGGAGAATCCCGATCATTCTAGAAGGGTAGTTTGCGCTTTGGGAACTTACCGATAACGGTCAGATTGGCTGTCCTGTAGGTGGTGTCGAATGAGGGTCCTTCAGTGGAGACTTCGCATTTGTACTGACCGGAAGTGTTGAGGGTGAGTTGCGTCAGGCGTATCGAGTTTTCGCTGTTCGCCTTCCTCTGTGGACACACATGAAATGTTTGCCTTGGATAATGGAGCATTTTTAGCAAGCTCTTTTGCCCTACCCTTCTACTACCCCCTTCGATATAAATGGCAGTGGCGACAGGGTTGCAAAGGAAGAAAAAAAAAACTTGAAAGAGACACGTCAAGCATACCTATGTATATACCGTCGATGTACCGCGTCACATAACCTCACTGGTTTGGCAGGAAGCATTATCGCTTTCTCTGGGTCAAAATTCCTAATGCCCAATTGACAGTCTTCTTTCGTCGTTACGCCGTTAGGAATTAGACTAGTTGAGCGGGTAAGAAACACGTATTCTGCACGATTGATAAATCTTCTGTATCACTACTGCTCTGTCGATTATCGATCATTTATGGCGTTTGCATTAGGTTTCATTAGATAGAGCCAAGGTTCGATTAGCTCTCAGTGGGATGCTATCTCGCCGTAACACCTTTAGCTAGGTTAGGTATTACCTAGAGGTAAATTGAATGAGCGTAGGTTTACTACGTATCTAATGGTCGATGGGTGAGACCGATGGTTAGCGAATTCGATTAATCCGACGAGAGAGTCGCTGGCACTGCTGACAATTAGTAACGGCTAACTTTTCTTATCGTTTCGAAGCTAACCTGTAACGTCCGCACTCCCGATATCTCTATGTTACAGGATTATTCAAATTGCGAAGCAACCGTTTGGATTTAATAGCAGTTATTGGGAAGGGTGATGGATGACCCGTATTCAGAGCCAACCGTATACGTCCGTCCTTCTCTTGTTCGCGTCAGTATCTATAAGTCTGTCTCTCTCGTACTCGTGGTAGTCATAGAGAATTGTAAAATTTCTCACATATTTGAATAGCTAATTCTATCCAATTGACTTTATGATTCTCGTCAAGTTTCATTAGCCTGGTTAAACTGTATGACTCTGTGTAAGCAGGAGTTTGCGTGTTACCTTTCGTTGTTACTCGAAGCTCACGTAAATCCCAAAGGTCCACCTTTCCTTTTTAACATCCGATTTAGTACGTTTCTATACAATGCGTAATAGTGTAATACCTCGTAGCAGTTGGATCAGCCATTTTCTACGTGCAAGAACTCTCGGAGGCTATGCACTTCGGTAGTTCGCTACGCGCTCGCTGACGCGTTTACGTCGTGTCATAAATGCGAATTGCCTCTGTTCTGTATTACCGGCAATTTCTACGTGTAGGTAATGCAGAGAAACGACGCGGCTCTCCGAGCTTTGACTTTAGGAGGAATTGTTGATCGAAGTGTTTATTTTTCGTGAGTGCACTTTTTTTAACTTGCTGTTTGGCAATTTAACGCAATTTTATGAAGAATTTCGTAATCATTTTCACATTGCAGTTATCAAATAAAAAATTAGTTATCAATTAATTATCAATATCGTGGTCTTACGTGGCTAAGCTTATTGCGAACGCGATCAATTGAAATTTCTTTACAGAAAGTATCGTGCAAATACCTTTTTGTATAGTGCTCGAATAGATTTACTATTTTTTGATAGAGATTATCGATTCAAACTTGATATGACGATGCTTGTTATTTTAAGTTTTTTCTTCTTCTTAATTATCGTTTAATTGACGTTACGCGAGACCTTGGGTAAAGGGATGTTAATTTTATGTAATTTTCAAGGGGAAAATTTCATTTGAATTTTCTCGCGTCTAAATTGCTAAAGTCTGTTGGGGATACGAAATGCAAATTTCGAAATGAATGCTGACAATCTTTGTATTTATTTGAAGAAAATAATCAGGAGACGGAGTGGAGAAAGCAGACGGAATAGAGGTGGAAAAATTTTGTGGAAAACAGACTAGAAGTTTTAGGGGACGAGGATAAATTTACGCGAAGCGTAAAATTAAATTACGGACCGTAGCTACAATAATTTGTCATTCCCGGCCTTTCCGCGAGAAATTACAAAATTTTGCTCATTTACTGTTCGCGATGAGCATTAGACGTGACAATTGTCAATCCTCATTTTCATAGGGCTTACATAGCGAATCCGAATGCGTAGAAAAGTGTGGTATTCCTTATTCTTCCTATTACAAGTGTATTGTTGTTCCCGCATACGTCAACGTAACATCAGTTTTCTGTGCGAAATTCGGCTATCATAGAAAGTACAGGGAATAACAAAATCCGCCTAACACTTAAATTTTCAGGCAGTGACTTCTGGCATAAATTTTCGGCGCGTAACGACGACACTTTCTTTCGAGATATTCATTAAAAATTATATTTCCGTATTATTTATAAATTATAAACTTAAGGAACACAGTATGAATTTATAATTAACCGAGTGAGGTGAAAATTCGTAAATACGTATTTTCTCTACCCATTTCTCATTATTACGTCCAATTTGCAGTCTCAAGAGACCAGATAATTTCGAGACGAAGAACTCTTGAGGTTTTTTTCAACGGACCAGCACAGCGAATTACGCCGCGTTGCAAATCATTATTTATCAGCTATTTAAATAACTTATTACATAGGTCTCGAAAGATAATTACAAAAACTTATGTAAATTACGATCAAGCGCATCTCATCATTAATTTATATTACGGTTTCATTAATCGTGGCGAAATTTTTTTTTTTAATATAAAGTTGATTTACGTCATTTTCCTGCCCCGTCTTTATTCACGAAATATTAATAAGGGCGTATACGACGTATTCAGCTGATGACAGTTCATTGTTCGCATTTCATATGTAATTACATAATTTCGTCGTATCGTGTATACAACGTGTGCTTTAATATTTGCATGAAATGGTATTTTTCTGAAGGCCTCGTTTTGCGAAAAAAAAATTAATAACGTGGCTTCTGTACGGTTGTTTCACAATGTTTGCCGCACCTTCATTAAGGTCGGTCCACATTAAACGAAACAGGCGGGACAGTCTGAAGATTATCGCACGTTATTTTAACTTCTTCGGGACGATGTTATTTTACGAAGTAATTAAAAAAATTTTTTTTCTCTTATCACCAACTAACTGATAATACGAAATGCTTCGCAGCGCGACAAGGTGACAGGATCTAAATAACATTGAAATGAATATCATGCGATAAAAGTAGCAGGGTTTTCTAAATCTTATTAAAAAATGGTAAGCAGAATGACTTTTGAAAAATTTGTCATTTTCGTAATCTTTACTTGAAAATGAAAGTAAACAAAAAATATATATATATATCAAACTTACATCCAGATAAACTCCCTGCTGCGGAAATGTCTGAATACGTGGCGTATTGTCAGGAACATATCTGAAGAATTCATGATCGTCCTTGTACCATTTAACGGAATAAAGAGTACCATTTATCGTCCATTCGCATTTGAGTTCAGCAGTGGCGCCCACTTCCGCTTCCTTGGGTACATTCACTTCGACCCTTATGCCTCCAGCTGGAACAAAGAAAGGAAATTCACCATTAAAATCAAGATGGCTGCCATAGGAATCTTTAAAATAGACAAAAAATTTGAAAATTTATAAAAAATTTGGACTTTCACAGCATACAGTTTATACCGTGAGTGAAGGATCCTGCCTAGGGGCCTCTTTTGCTTTAAAACTCATAATAAGATGGCCCCTCCGAAAGCTGATATGTACGCCTGGATAAACTATGAGAACAGAGTCGAAGAATAAAATTGTAATAAATAAAAAAAAATAAAATAAAATTTTAACTATATCATTTTTATCCAAAGCAAATGAAAAGGCAGTCGGTACGGTAACGCCCTATAGATTTTTACGAGACTGAAGGAAAACAGAAGCAATTTCATGGCTGAAGAGACGGCGGATGCCCGTAAAAAAGTTCGCGCACCTTTTTTGCCCCATCACAGGGATCTTATTCGTTTTGAGAATACCGGAAGTATTTAGACCAGCTTCCTACCTCCTCGTCTTACGTCCTCAGATCGTCTATTTGTATCAATGACTTTTATCAGAACGAACTTCCAAGAGCCTTAAGGTCATTAAATGTTCTTTAAATCTTGACTATCATGCTTTCGATATTTTCTCTTGCTTTTCTTTTACATTTTATTATCGTAATACTCCATTTGTATTTATTTCACGCGAATTCTTTACGATCTTTACGTAATCTCTTACGATAGCGTTTGCGAGAGACAATAACGATGCGTTTGTTCGATGACAACAATGGCCAACAGTGGTTTCGCAACAAACCACGGTACTACGATTACTTTGGTGAAAACTCGCCCAATAAAAATAATGAATGTCGGAGCTCCGATAATTTCAGGCGACATTCCGAGTAGCTAATCGCATTACAGAGGAACACGAAATGAGGGAGAAACGAATTGAATTTACCCCGTGACAGTAATCCTTAACGCAGAAGAATTTTGACCGTCACTTTATACTACGCGAGTCAAGGGTAATTTTATTCGGCAAGAAATCTTCGAAAGAACGAAAAGCATCGGAAACCAAAAACTTGACCGTCACTTTACACTACGCGAGTCAAAGGTAATTTTATTCGGCAAGAAATCTTCGAAAGAACGAAAAGCATCAGAAATAAAAAATTCGTCGTAACTTTACTCGGCCTTGAATTTCACTCTCGAGCGGCAAATTTGAAATTGTGATACGGAGTAATTTAAAAAAAAATTTCTTCACGGATATCCGTGGCGGGAAATTTTGAAAAATACCTCACACCACGCTTTCGCGTAACCACGTGTCTCTGTTATGAGGCGCGATGAAAAATGGTTTTTCTATAAAATTTCTTGTATGCGTTCTTCAGTTTGTTACCGTGTATCGTCACGATGTACCGGAAGTCACCATTAAGACAAAAGAGATGAAGAAGGACGACTTGTATTATTAAAATGTATGGGCTATGCGCCTTCGCTAACTTGCCATTGGTTTCGCTTCGCACTTTTCCCGACAGGGGTTGCCTACCCTTGGATGAGGGTTTACACGGCACCATGTCATTTAGATAGATGGGCAAAAGTTTTAGCCGACATTCAACCGAACACATCTTCTTCCGGTTTCAATTCCATTTGCCTCTAATAGAATTTCCTTATATACAAAGTAGACAGGAGGGAACGACAATGAAAATATGCCATAATATCACCGTTCTTCACAGCTGTTGTTACTTCAGTTACATCTCGATCACTTTTACTCCCATCCATAACAGCCACGTTTAATAACTACAGACTCCCGTTAATAGAAAATTTCGAAAGAGGCCGATCAATTATCCGGCATTCGTTTGAAAACACCAATTCACATTGGTCATAAAATCCTATAAGCACTAGGTTATTACAATTCGGTACGTACTATTGATATAGTTCATTGATAATTTAATTTATTTCATTTTACGAAGCGATCTGGTTATTAAATATTTATACACTGACATTCTGGCGTGTCTCTCATGCAGGATAAAACGAATCAATTAAATTTTCATAAAATAAAAAATTCATTGGAATTCATAATTTTGCAAAATAACCAATTACGAGCGTGGTTCGAGTATTGTTATCAACGAAAACTTTTGAAATTTTTCATCTGATTCATACGTTTTCGATTTTAAAACGGACACTTTTTTTTTTTGTTATAGCTATCACTTAACACATTCCCATATGCTCCATATACACTGTCGGAAATAAGTATCATAAAAATGACCAATTCGTGATCGACGTCCAATTCTTTTTCACTTTAAATACGACCATTGTACAGTTTTAATGGCCGACAGGCAAAATTGAATAGTGCGGTTGGTTAACGTATCCTAGGGACATTTTCGTTGTTTCGAATGGTGGAACTTCACCTAGTAATTTATTGAACGTTAATAATCCACCCGGTATTAGCAGGCAACGTATACGAGTTATATGGTGCGTAGAGTGTAGCTCTTCACTCTAGATTTTAACATAGGGATTAGTCGGACTACAGTCATCCAGTAATTGACTTCGGTAATTTCCGGAAATACTCGTATCGGTTCGTCACAGCCACGCAACTATACGTATTCTTGGGGATTAAAGCGTCACAGCTGATAATTCGATAATTTAACTCGAAAATATATTTCGTAATTACCAAATCCGAATACACGTGTTGACGTATTACGCAATTACGTAGATTATCCGATTAAACAGTTTGCCAACCGACTGGACCGATTTTATTCGTTCGAATTTAGATACGTCTACCTGTATCAGGGGCGTATACCGAGAGGGAGGGGGCCCCCTTTCCGAAACCACGTGTCCCATTTATTTAAAAGTCTCGAAACGTTCGAGCAGCTTCGACCGTAAAAATTTTTCTTTCCGAATGGACTGCTGAAAAATATTCATTTTATCGAATCCCCTGCGAATCTTCCTCATTGTTGAACTAGTCGGTAAACTTTCTATCGGGCAAGTTTCGAGGAAAGAAGTTTTCGCGCTGCCGAAAGGCAAGCCGGAAAAATTTTTCATCGATAAATTCGATAGAAACCTTCATACATATTTATGTCGTTTGCCATCGTATAATCATAATGATACTCGCTGCTCGTTAATCGACCAATCGCCATGTTGTTACGCGTGCATGTAAACAACGAATTCTCGAGAAATTTACTATTTGTTTAACAGTCACGCGCTACGAGAATTTTCAAACAAACATGGGGCCTTTTGAAGTCTAGTTAACTCGTGCATATAAATGATATACGAGCAAATGAAAATGCAGCTTGTATATTCGAATGCATCACACATCTATATTCTACTTTGTGCAGCGTATACGATCAATCGGTAAATTTTACCATTGCTGGTAAATACACTCTGGCTTCTATAATAATTATCACTAAATAGTTTTCAAATATATTTTATTGTACGATAAAATTGGCTTTATTACGTTTACTGTTAATTAAAAAAAAAAACCGCAATATAGGAATAAATAATTTCGTCACAAAATAATCACCACCCATTTCTTCCACGTGCCAATCCTAATTGGACGAAATATACTAATGGCTGGTAGGCATGTAAATACGTAAATGTAAAACCATGAAGCCACAAATGGTCTACAGGGAATGCATCGGCTCGGAGCTTTCATTTTTCCCAGACCCATCGACCTGGTAGTGCGAGACCTTTCCCTTGCTAGCGGGTCCTCTCTCTTTTTCTTTTACTCTGTTACCTATTTTCGTGATATCACTTTGGTATCACAGTCAAGTCCGCAGTAGATACACGAAAACGGCTGGAGCGGTGGCCTAACGTCGTGGGTTGGCGCCGGTATCCCTTACTGCGCTCCCTAGAGATCCAGTCACGTCCGTCTGCGTTCCCTTGTGCTACTCCACTTGGCGCAAGGGTCCACTTGGTCATCCGGTAACCTGTAATCATCTCTGTTGGGAACACTTTGCGCGCTGATCGACGGGTAACGGGATTTGGTACCGGTGACGAAGGTGGTGCGTCACCTATGACCTGACCCAAGTTTTAACAAGTGGGTGGGAAGGGATGGAGACTGTAAGCGTAATTTTGGATCTCTTGAGGATCTTCCGACTTCAGTCGGCAGCTGCCTGTCGCGGTCGACTCGGTTAGAGATGATTGGCAACTTGGTCCGGACCTGTAAAAATATTTTCTAGTAACTTGTAATAGTTGTCCAGCTGTATCTTTATCCTTATCTCTCACTGGGGATATATGTATAATGGCGGTGATCGCGTCGATAAAATATTTAAATTTGACAAAAAAAATAAAGTATGAAAGAAAAAAGCTGCAAATATAAACCCGATTAATCTATTGGGATTGAAGGAAAGACCTGAGGTGTAATCTCTAGGAGATACGCAAATTTGAATTTTCCTGTACGGTATGAAAATTTCATATTTATCAAATGGTTTGTATTTCGGTCGACTGTGAGTCCGAAACTAGTCACTTCACATAGACAGGAAAAACTAATATCGAAACCGTCAGGACATCGATGACGGGCAGTGTACTCGGGTCCTTGAAGCTTTTATTGGCAGAAAAATTGGACGTCGCAATAAAAAGATCATTCGAACATTAATCCCAAAAGTTTTCTGTCAGAGAAAAACAGCGACCAGTGGACCGGGGAAAAGGATTTTCTTAGTTTGTTCTATCGCGTGAAAAAGCTGTGAGCATTGATAAAATGACTATGGATACAGTCCGATTCGCGTGTAAATATGTTTATTTTTGTAATATTATAAAAAAATGTTTATGTAATACTTACTATGCAAGGCAATAATAGCAGCGCTTGTATTATAATTCAAGTATTGTTTTATCCTATTAGTAGTAGCAGCCGTATTACCTGTACTGCTGAGCTACTGGTGCAGCCAGTGCACAGTGTTTCGATTCCTCTCACAGTTCCCATTGAGTTCCCGTAATGAAGCACGCTTCCGTAGAGTATCCCTGTGCAGGCACTATGGGAATTCCAAGCGGCAAGGGTAGGAAGATTGATAATACAATTGTATCTCGAAGCTCGTGTATTTCCGTGAGTGCTCGTGTGCTCCCGTCAGTATATATAAAACCGAGTAATGAAGGCTTCCGCAGAGTAGCTGACGCAGCAAGCATCGTTAGGTCGATCTTAATAAAGTTAGGCCTTCTTTTTTTATCTGCTTGGCTGTGCCTGGTTTTGGCCATTTTCTCTCTCTGTCTCTAACCACTTCAGGTTGGCAGCCTTGTTTTGGAAAAGTGCTAACGGAAGCCAATCACTCGATGGAGCGAAACGTAGAACCTCCGTCTCTAGACCCATCTGTTACTTATCGATCATTTATTTGGTCTTGAAAAACATTTGTTTTTTTTTTTCAAATTTTTTTTTGCTCTTTTTATACAAATTTCAACTTCACCACTCAATTCCTTACTCGTGGTAACAGCCATGAATATTCGATTCCGAAAAGTAGGTAAAAAGTTTCTATCGGCTCTTTTGATCTTTTTCTTATCAGTCTCGATGGTTATTCGATGTTGAGATACACGATGAAAATTTTTAGACAAATTTTGAACGCACTCTCCTAGGACAAAAGACTCATTAAGTACAGTCTGAGGTTTTGTACTTAGCCGTCCCCGTAATTTTCTATCATGACTGTCCTTACGATTATCAGCGCCTGCGCTAATTACGTTATACTTTAATTATCTAGGGATTTTCAGGGCCGACAAAAGTTTTTTACCATTTCGTCGTTGCGTTGGAAATAAAGGATAAGGAGACAGAAGCACGAACTTTGCCGCTGATTATTATGAGAATTGCAGCGAATCACGGAATCCTCCCGGTCACGCTAAACGGCATTACCCGTTTCGTGACTGGGGTGTGAAAAAAGTGCGGAGTTCGATCGCGAGCGTTTGATTTCGATGAGCAGAAAAAAGACCGGAAGTAGGAGTCGAGATGAAAGAGGGATCCAACTGGTAGAAACTTTGAAAAATTCGTAAAAAAAAAAAATTATAAAATTTTTTTTTTTTAACAGGGTGCATCCACATGAGATTCATTAGATGCAATAAATGCATACGTATATTGTAAACTGGACTTTTTTTTTCAATCCTATCACCTTTCTAGCGACGAATCCTAATATTCTTGTGTAATAGATTTTTTGCCTTACGTGTGAATCCACCCTTAGGTACCTACGATCTTGTACGATAGCATAAGACTCGCGAATTCAGCAAAGATTCGCGATTGAATCCAGGATTTCAGGATATCCATTACCCGCGTATTAAAGGCAACTCAAGGAAATAGCTCATCTCCGTATCTTCGGCTTCCTTTTCAAACTGAAGATTAGATCCTTTGGATGGATATCGATGCTCAGAAAATGAGACTGAATGATTCCCTATAGAAAGTGAACTCCCGTGTAAACTCGTGCATCTCACTACGGTACGTTATAGGGTCTGCCGATATTTGTGATAAAGATAAAAAAAATACTAAACGTTAAAGATAACGATAAAATAGCATTTCGAAAAAGATATCCCAGTAGGACAAAAGGTATTTCAAGCTTCGCACAGAGCCACTCCCTGCAATATACGAGCTCGGTGTTCCCCGCATAAAAAAAAAAGAATGAAGAGGGTAAAAAAAAAATTGTCAAAATTTATACGACCCATTCATAACAGCCATTAAATTCAACTGAAATCCCCGAATCGACCGCGAATCACATTTTCCGATACAGTACTTGCGATGAATTTGAAAATGAAAAATTTGGTCAGCCTCCGAAAAAAATTTTCAAAATTACTTTACGGTGTTCGCGTCTATTCTCATATATATATTATATATAGCTTTATGGCTATATGTCTATCATATAGCTACAGGCTGTTTCAGAATTACCAGGATCCCGAGGACAGTTGGGTCTGGCGTTATCTTCTGGCTACTATTGGCACGACTGGCAAGTGTTCCCGTGGGTATCGTCCGCTGGCCCTGTGTTATCAGCCACCTCGAACCACCCGAACCTCCGAATGCCTACCAACCCCTCAAGCCGAAACTCCCTATACCGTATACCCTGGCAACTACCCTTCCATGCACTTACGGTCTTTTCGACCTCTCGGACTGCCACCCCTCGTACCTTGAACCCTTAGCAAGACACTCATCGGACTACCACCGACCCTTATACCTTGAACCCTTGGCCGTCCAATGAAAACGTACATTGCTGTTCCAGAGTCACAAGGACAATGGGCGAGTGTAAGGTTCCTCAAGATGTGACTTCAGCGTGGCTGAACGCTCCTTGGATAAGGGGATGAAATTTATTTTCGTACCACAGGTATTAAGGGTGGCCTTTTACAGGGTTCCTGATATTTCCCGAGATTACGAAAAGGTCGTGCTCGTTTGGTATAGTCACCTGGGGGGTTGGAGGGGTGAGTCCCGTGACGTAATGAAAATATATTCTTTTCACAGCGCTCAAGGCGCTGGCTACGTGTAATTATAAAATTTATTACGGCTTTACAACCCCTATGGGGATCCTGCGAATAATCCCCAAAGTGACCATTATACGTATGTCCTTTTTTCTGCTTATTTTACTTGGGATAGCTACGTTGAAAACTCACCCCGAGTATCGTCCTGTATTAGTCTAGAAGGGATTACTTTATTAAGTGGATCTTTTTAAAATCAAAGCAAAGGCAACGAATGCGAGCAAAATTTTTACCTGCGATATCGATGAGGATTATACGAAGAAAATTTGTAAATTTGAAAACTCAAACGGCTAGGAATTTTCTTAATTTTCATTCGTCCGAGAAATAATAAATCAAATACTTATCCAAGGAAAGTTACCCCAAGTTCTCATGTCGTATGTAAAGTATCAAGAAAGCGTTTGCAGCAAACTAAAAAGTACCTATGTAACAACCCTGAAACTCTTAATACATAAGGTATATATATATATATATATATATATATATATATATATATATATATATAGTACCTAAACATCCCTCTGAGGATTCTGAAAACGATAGCATCCCTTCTTCCGATATCAACTCGTTCAAATAACAATTCCCATCATCTTGCCGCAGTCGCCCGTTTCGAATTTCTGTACAGTATGATTTTCCAGCACAAACCTAAAACCCATTTCCATTTCATTTACAAGGCGCTTTGTATGTGTCTGGAATTCAAGGGAATCCATTACGTGACCTTTGCCCGTTATCAATTTGCCCAAAATTTTCAAATGTATATGTATGCGTAACGATATCAAGTGAGAAACCGTCATTAGTATGAATAGTCACGCTCCTCTCTTGTTATTCTACATATTTGAAATATATATCCACAGTCATAATATATATATATATATATACAGACACAAAGCGCAGAGAGTAAAAGACGAGGGAAAAAGGAAAGCAACAAAATTTACCACAAGAAGGGTAACGAGCTGGTTTCGTGGGTCAGGTCAACGACACTAATCTCAGAAACGGGAACAATATTTTGCAGCTCCTCATAAATTAGCTTGTGGACCCACCCCCATCCATCCTTTGCCGGACGGACCCTCCATTACGCTGCCCAGGATAGATCCAGGCCCACCCTTTCCTCCATGCACAAGTTTCCCAACTCATAGGCTTATTCCGTGTTGGTATCCATGGTCGTGACGGTCGGTTTGGGTTCGTGTCTCGGCTAAATCGCTAAATCTAGAACGGCCCGTTCTGTCCGACTGGGACTAGAAATTAGAGGACAGAAGGTAAAAGGTTGAATATAGGAAATCTTCTCAGCTGGATAAAAATCATCCATTTCAAAGTGAACTTTCGAAACAAAGACATATTTCAGACAGAAAATATTTTCCGACCATTTTTTCGTCCAACCAAAACTGTCGGATACTTTTAAGTTTTCGGAACTTCTTTTTCTGTCCAAATTATTGAATCAGGTCGATTTACTTTGGCGGTTGAAAAAAAGGAAAGAGCGTTCAAAGGGTTCTTTGAGTTCGTACATGGGCTCTTTTCTTTATTGAAACTGAACTTTCTATATTGATCATTGAACTGGTCCATGGTCAGCGTGCAAAGTTCTCAATACGGCCCTCGATTGATTTTGGTCCAGTGCTTTTCAGCTGTGTTATTATTTCTAAGTTGTTTCCTTTATAACCCCGAGTCTCCCTTTATTACGACTGTGCAGAAACCAGCGGAATCATTAAGGACTTTCCATTTTTCCTTTTTTTGCCTTTCTTTCTTTACTCCAATAATTTTTACCTCTCGACGCCAAGTTTTCCTAGAAGTTGCCTCCTGTTTTTACATAACCCGCTATCTTTATTCACGAGGGAAATGCCAGCGGCGGTTCCTCGGGAGTTTGGTAGGTGGTTGACTGGGGCAGGGGGTAGTTAACTGGACTGGAGGAATACGAAGAGGATTATGTGAATCGAGGGTGGATAAGGGTGGAACACAATGGGGATGACGGGAGTGTCGGGAAGTGCTAAGCTATGACGTAGGTAGGGGAGGGATGCTGCTTGAAAGAGGATGACGTGCCTATGTAGTTAGCCAACCTGTATTACTTGAGAGGGGGGATATTTTTTTTTATATTTTAATATTTTTTTCTTATTTTCAGCACCATTCAAAAGATTCAGCTCGTTCCGGTGTAAGGCGACGTTAAATAATCTTCTTGGCTAATTACTGTAATTACCTTAATCATTAATCTTACCTGAACCAATTAATGCTTCGTGATTATACCAAGAAATGGGACTTACTTTCTCTTCGTGCTCTTTGCCTTCATTTCTAAGTTGTCGCAATTTAGCGTCTCCTTTCATCCAATTTGCCATTTTATATCTGGAGATAAATTCTTGAGGATTTTTTGTCGTTCGATAAATTTTTGTTCCTCTTTTGCTTTTTGTTTCACTGTTTAGCCAATATTTCGCTTTCTGATTGTTTGCTCACTGACCGGATGCGCGTAATGGTTATTTTTGAAAAACTGGTTACGACGCAATTTGCAAAACTGCATAAATTCGGGTGCACCGATCCGCAATGCAATTTCGCTCGCTTTGCATACTTTTTCTACACTACATTTTTTTTTTGTAATCAAATGTAAACACCAAGGAAAACATTTCGCGCCTTATTCGTTTTTGCGTTTACTCGAAATACCGTTATGCTGTTTAATGAATTTCTTTTTTTCTATAGATCCTCCATTTTTCAAGGACCTCGCTCACGCGTTGGTCACATATCTAGTTATGCTCGTGCAAAGAAAAAATTCATAATTCTCCAGGTTATTTAAGAGTTTCGATTTACATGACGCGCTGCGGGGAATTTGAATGAAGAAAAATCGAGGAATTTCAACGAGGTTAAAGATTCGTTGAAAATTCTCGGGAGCATCCACTTTTCGTTAATGTCCGCACATTTACCCAAAAATTTCGACCACTAATTAGTATACGGTTAGATTAAAGGAGTAGCATTCGAGTAAAACTTCCCTTATAATTTAACCTTCTTAAGGAAGCCAGAGGCTTTTAGCTTGAATACGTAAAAAACAATTACCTGTAAAATCCATGCGTATAATTTTAGGATACGCCGCTAACAGAAGTCACGGTTATTAGAGAGGAGCCTTAATAAACAGTGATTATGTCTCTCAAGGCGCTCCCTTAAGCTATTTACGTGTCTCCATTTACTGAAAGTATTCTACTCTGAACATATACAGAGAGCAGTACTGCAGAAACTTACAATTAATACTCTCAGTGTAGTAAGTACATTGTCATTCCTTCACCATTTATCCGATTCATTACAGACATACATATATATAAGCATATGCAAAAAATATACACGATCTAGATTCACTGTGGTCCATGTAAGAACGGTAACAAAAAACGGCCATCTTGGCTGTCAGATATGGAACTAATCTAATGCTTAAAGTTTTTATGAAGCGGAAAACAAGAGGGATGAACATCGTGATCAGGCATCAGGGTAAAGATACTATTTATGACCCTATCAGACCTTTAGATAAGCAAGATAACCGAGAAGATATATTTTCTTGCTGAAATAATAAAATAGTCGAATTTAAAGGAAAACATGTCTTGGCTCTCAGGACCTCTTGGCGTATACTCAACTCACGTTTCCGGCTCCGGCGTCTCGACCACAATTATTTTCGGCTTAGAAAAGCGCGCGAGGGGGATATCTCAAATCTGAGGAAAGGATCTTCCGCGGCCATTGCTATGAGGGCGCCATTGGGATTACCGTTTTTCCTTCTTCTCCGCCGCTACGCTTTGAGGACTCACACCAATACTCCTATCTAAAGAATTTATCCTTCTTGATAGTCGAAAGGCATTCCTCTACGTGGCAATTTTATCCAACTCGAGAAAAGATGGCTCCCGTAAAAGAGACAATAATACATACGATAGAAGAAAAAAAAACCCGGAGTAACGCAATAAAATATTTGTCACGAAATCAAATATTTGTTTCTTATACCACAACCTGTACTAGGATTATCTTCAAGCATTATTTCGTTTAGAAATAATGATCAGGTATGATGAAATTATTATTTCATATCAAATTATTTGAGTACGGTGATAAACATAGCGATAACGCAGGTCATCGAAAACACGTCGAACTCTCATTCTTCGTTATTAATGGAATAACCATGTATTACGAAACACACTGAACGGCTTAGCAACTGTGGCCAAAAAGCATTATCCGTCCTGCCTCTTTCTGTCAGAATGAAATACCTTTAGTAGTATATAACAAATCTGTATCGAACGTTCATCGTTATTATGAAACAAAATCGTGAAATACTTGCCTAGGAAATGGCGTCGTCCTCGTACAACGTTATCCTCTTTATCCTCTTCCATAACGCTTTGTTTAACGTTTCTGACGTCGAGGATTTCAGTTGCGTAATAACAAAACACATCCTACAGTCATAATTTTCGCAAATGTAGGTAGCTGACAAAAAAAATGAGGACAAAGGACAATTTTCCCTCTGGTATGTACACTGATAAAATATTGTACTTTGCATTTATCTAGCCTCTTCTGTCATTCCAGGAATGTTATATACGCGTATAATGCACTATGTTGATTATCGATTCCCCTTAATGCTGGTAGAACGAGTTAATTACTCTTAGCTTTCAGAAAAGTTACAAGAAATCGTGCGTCGGCGTTGGAACTTTTAATCGACAAGTCCATCTGTGCTTTATTGAGCGTACACGAACACTGTTGTTACACGAACAAATGATTCACGTCGAACTATGGGAAAACTGTACTCCATTCACTCGAACAAGTAACGTACCTTTAAATCATTTCTTCCTTAACGCACAGAATTTTCCACGAGCTCCCCATAAAGAGCAGACAACGTATCGCGTTGTAGTTCGACGATAGAGGCGTTGCGGTACGAGCGGGAGATTTAAAACGTAGAAATATAAATCTATCGATAGAGCAAAAGTACGTAATCGAATTTTCCATTGTAATAAAAATCGGATTATATACGTTATATGTTGATACCTATTCGTGCACGTATAGATATACATACCCGAGCACGTATTATCCTCTAGCATACCCAAAACACGTTTTCCGAGTACCGGAATCACGTCGCTCACAATTAAGGGAAATTGAATCGATGTACCAGCCTGAGTATAATTGTTAAACGTTCGATACGTCAATTCTCACGGAATATATACAGGGTAACGATATCTCATACAAGAATTTCAGTTAATATTCGATATCAGTACACGTAACGATTCTTCGCGCGTAAAAAACGAAAAAATTTGAATGATAAAGTAACCAAAAAAATATATTAAAAAAAATTCCTATCACTCCTAATATCGTCGTGCCATGTATAATTATAAGGTACAATATCAGGATATTGTAAAACGATTATTCTAACGAAAGGTCACATGCAAATGAACGTCAACCTCAGACGAATGTTTGCGATGCCGCAGCACGAGCGGCCGCAGAATAATTTGTCCTGGCGCAGGGATACCAACCTGGGATCGATGGATTTGCGCAACGAATAAATTTCGTGTCCGATCCGCTTGCCGAATTACGTCGTTTACGTCCACGTGCGAAAATGCCGACGTGACTTATCGATTGTCCGGGTATTACGTATTTATGAAATGGTCTAATCAAACATCTATATACATTAGAACAAGCATATGAATAACAAACGAGAAATTACGTACAATTCCTGCTACGCAAGTTTGACTGTCAGTGGGATAATTATTCTGGTAATTAAACTGCCCGCTAAAACTTTGCCTTTCTCGTCGCCCTCTAACGATACTTTAATGTATCACCATTGAAAATTATACCTTTACCGTTTACATAGGTTGTCGTTTCGTCGAGTCGTAGATATAACTTTCCATCATGTAACACTGTGTAACACCGAAGCCGTCATTCCTCTTCTTTCTCTGTACCGATCCTGCTGTACCTAATTCAGTGGCCTGAATCTAAATTTAATTTTCAAAGTTGTAACGTTCACAGTCTCAAACGATCTTTAGCGTCTACGCTTATTACCAATCTTGTCCAAAGTCACTGGGAAACTTCATTGGGTTCAGTGTTGTCCTTTCAACAGTGTCAACAATATCGTTTTCCCATGGTAAACTATCTTCTGTCGAGAGTTTACCGACGGGAATGGGACGGCTGAATAGTGTCTGATTACTGAAAATCGTATGGCCGTGATCCCCTTTGTATTTCCAGTTACTACGAGAGTCTTTGAACGACTGTTTAAGTTGTTGGTAATACATTTAAAATTTGTATAACAATATATCTATCCGTTACGTAACACATAAATTACTGAATTCAGTATGGCATTATTTACATGGTAAATATTATATTTATAAAAAAAAAACCCACTTTTTCATGAGAATTTTTTTTATAGTAATTTCAAAATCTCTACCCTTCAACTTGCTGGGTTCAAACGGTTAACGAGTTTCTCTGGTTTGAAAAGGATATGTCGAGTGTTGCGCATGTTGACTTGCCGACGGATAGGGATGGTCGCGTACACTGTGTATCAGGGGGAGCAGAAAGAAATCGTTTCTGGCAGGATATTATTTTCCGCGTTTCTCCTCGCCAATTTCCCCTCGTCCTCACGCATGGTTAACTCTGTTTATATTCTCGTTTGTCGTTCGATTTGATGCGTCGCGACAAACACAAATTCCTTGACTTATCGGTATGTCGTTGTTTTTCTGCAATACCGGAATACAGCGTGTTTACGTAAGATCGATAAATCCCCAAGCAGTCTAGTTTAAAGTGAATTTTCCATTATTTCTCGGGGGAGCCTGGGAAAGCGTGAGACTGACACTCGTTGGATTGTCTGAGAAAAAAAAGTTGAACAAAACAGTCACCGAGAATATTGTAATGTATTTCGACTTGATATTTTTTGTATCGCTTATCAGTATGTTGGGAGTAGCGATATATTCACAGTACGTTGATAAGAACCGTTCGTTATATTGCAGCGTTAAATATTTTTCCTTGCGAAAGAAAATATTTGTCACCATTTTCGTAGAAGCCATTCTAGGGAATAAAAGTAACCAGGAAATATTCCTCAAAGCAAACGAAGATTAAAATAACGACCTTGGTGCTTTGGGAGTGGTATATTAGTACGGTGAATTCTATGGCGTCACTGGTTTCACTGCTGGAATTGGTAGGACCAGTTAGTTACCAGAAGTTAGCTATTAGCCGTCGACAGTAACTGAGGTCATCATCTCATGTTCTGGAAATCAAAAAATTCTGGAATTCCCTTCGCATCCCGCCTAGTCTTTTACTTCCTGATGGGTTTTTTTTTTAACAATAGTTCTAGTCATTTACCAAAAAATATGGCATCCAAAAAATAGATCCTAACTTCGCGTCAAACGGTGTAGTAGTCAACTGCTTCAGCAAATTGGAACATACCCAGAGAATATATGTAACGTATGTAAATATTACAATAGTATTTTTATCAATACAAAATTACATCATGTAGCCCTTAAGATGAGAATTTAATCAAGGGAATAACAAAAATTGAGATGAATGGGAATGGAAAATAATATTTACTTTTCAAAAATCCCGTCCTACGGCAGCACTTAACTTTTTCCCACGTTTTCCCGCTTCTCCATTTCTTTTCAAAAGATACATTTGAACCTACTAAGAAGGCTTCCGAGCTGATTCGCAACTAGGAACTTGGAAATACGTTCCATCTTCAATCAGAAGCGCGGTAAGATTGGTGCCGAGAAAAGAAAACATGGCGGATTTAGTACTGGCAAGTACCGCTAGTGGCAGCACTGGTAGGAGGTGCGAGAGACAAGGATTTCGACGTTAATCATTTGTGGCACGTACGTGGTGGGATTTAGCAAATAAATGAAATTATTACGCCGGAGCCGAGCCGTGTTGGAGTCCATGGGCGTCCGTAGGGATTCGTAGGTAGTGTGAAACGGCGTCGACGTTGGCGTCGGTATTAGTACTGGTAGCTGAGTTATATAGTGGAGCGTGATGAGTCTCTGCCAGGGGTTTCTGCTAGGTCGAAGATCCTTCGCGAACGTATTGGGATGGTGGAATACGAAGACCATGAGGTAAATAATTCCCGGCTACGGACGATTAAGTTTTTCCCCAGGATTGGTTATATTTCTTCCGACAGGAAGATCCGCTCCGAGATTCTCGACGAAGAGATCAACGGTTTCCGTCACGAGGTAAAGGGTGTATATGTGTATGATAGAAGCTTAGGTTAGGTTAAGTTACAATTTCGCTCTTCCTCAAGAGATAAGAATACCTTTTCTTGTATTTTCTTTTCTTCTTTCTTTCTTTCCTCTACCCGCGTACACGGTCCTGGGACCGATTTTCACCAGGCACGTTGTACGTACTTGATTTCATAATAGACGTCGAGAACCTTCCGACGTATCCTCCATAGCAATTCCGAGATGCCAAGCGTCGACGTCGATGACACTTCGCTTGCTGTATTAAGTGTCAACGACGGAAATGCCGCCAGGAACCTGATATCGAATATATTTACTAGAGATCTTCCGGCTGTCATGTATATATCTGTATGTCTGTATATATGTATATATAAAGTGGTAGATCAGAGACTAGTGACGGCAGACGCATATATAAATATATACAAGACCAGTTATATCATTGTACTATAATCCAATTCATAGATCCCTTCTAATAAAAAAAGTGTTGTTTATTTAATTAGGAGCATTAACCACAGTTACTTTAGGTCTACGAGCAACACAAACTGGCATACATATTTAATTCAATGAATTCTCACGTGATAGAACTGAAAGGATGGAAACGTGAAATTCACTGGATAAAAAAAAAAGAGTAGCTTCGCTCTGTCTAATTGCTCCAGAGCGTCGTCGGATTATCGTCGCGACGTCCCTCGTCGTATTTCACGACCATTTTCGCAAAATTTAATGACACGGAGTCGAACTTAAACTCACGTATGACGGCTGTTTCGTACATGGCGTTCTACTGACTTTTTAAATTATTTTTCGTGATTTATATCCATTGCGTATCTCGAGGGTGGAATGCCCATTGTGTCAAAGGGAATTCCTATAGGATATAAAGTTGAGGCATACCCTTCGTATGTGGGATGTATGGTCCGTGTTGAATTTTCGTCTTGGAAATTCAACGTCCCTAAATATTTGCCGAACATGAAGCGGCCGAAAATTCGGAATTGAAAAATCCGAGAGCAAAAATATCGTCGCAAAAGCCACTGTGTAAATAGTATTTCCTTGAGGTTAGAATTGAAAAAATTCCCTATATATATATACATACATAACTGACATATATAAGTACACGTGTATATCGCAGCGCTTGTCTAACCCGATGCCAGAAATCACTCTGATGGTTGATTCAGAGTAGCGCGCTTTGGTGAATTTAAATTTGCCGCAGTTGAAAAATCGAGGACGGATGTAAAATAAGGTAGAAGCGGCGCAAATGGGGTTGCTGTATACGCAAGTCTTCGTATGCTAAACAGGGTTAGAATTGCTACAATGGAGCTTAGTCGCCATTGTGACAAAATCTAGTTAATCCTGCGTATACTGGATTTTCTTACGGCATATAAAATAATATTGCCATCACGATGGATGACGGTTACACGATTATTATTTTTGAGAAAAAATTTTTGAATATACACCTCGCAAAATTTTTAATTGTACGATGACTCCGCGCAATAAGTTTTATTGTTGGAAAATATATCTGTGACGTCACGACGATACGTACGTGATACGAGCAACCAAACCGGAGGTTAGTTGCTGCCCCAAGCAACGCGCAGAGAAACTTGGACAATTTCCACTAAAGTTCGTCCAGCTATGTAACGGTGGTTGGCGGTGAAGTAACGTTACCGAAATTCGTGGCTACAGTGCGATTACCCAGTACGGAATGTCCAGTTGAATTGATTGATCAATCATCCGAATGATTCAAGTCATTAGTCAAAATTGTGATCACCATTGAAATATGCCATTGGAAAAGGTCGAATGTGGCTAGACTGAATTCGTGGGATTTGTACGAAGAAAATAATTGAGACGCAAGTGTGCCGAATGGATGGGCTGATGAAAGTAATGTCAATGCTACAGATCACGATTGAAATTTTGGAAAAAAAGTTCCCAGGAAACACCACCGGGTACGTATGGGTTTTAGCTGAAGCACAGCTAGGTTCTTCTAACAATTTCTCTCTCTGAATTCATGACGACAGTCGCACCAGAAACGCCAGCAGTTCCATTTCCGGTACCGCAAGGAACTCGCAGACATCGTACGTCAGGCTGGAGTCTATAAGAGATGCTGGTGCAAGTTGAATTGCACTGCTTGGTAGTGGATCCATCAGGTAAAGCATATATGTAACCATAAGACTACAGAGTGCAGGCGTATACAGAGAATCATGTAGAATTTCAGATGGCACATGCTGGGTGAACGTCAACGTCACCAAGATATTTCGACGATTCCACGCTAAATAAATCTTCGAGGTTCCTGGGGTAAATAAATAAATTTAATTCCAGACGACTCCTCGACTTTCTTTGTCTTACAGCTGGTCTTCTGGGACTGGATGCACTCGTTTTTCTGTATTGTCTACGTATGCTCACCCTTAGCCATGGTGCACCCTGGTCTTACTGACAACCCCATGGACAAACCCATTAAAATGAGAGCGCCTGGATATTGTACCTGGCTGGAGTCGCGTTGCTTATGAAAAGTTGATGTTATTGGACTTGGAAATTCAAGCTGGGGGTCTTCCTCGAGGCTTCGGAGCATTGTCGGCCCTGGGACAAAGTCCACGTAGGCAGCTGGCGAAGTGAATGCGAAGTGGAGTTCAAGTGGAAGAGAAGCAGCAGCGATACTAGTTGGACCCGGTTGTACATCTGAGTAGGAAACGGCCTATACTGCTAATGGTGTATAAACAAACGCTTGGCTACGTCATTTGCACAAAGCTTCACCAATTATTCATTTATGTGCGATCGCTCTGCAGTACAAAGCGACCGGATGAGGTGGGTGATCGACAAACGTTGAAATTTTAACGTAATTGTATGATAACGGTGCTGTGATATAATCAAACGACTGAGAGCGGATTTGAGGATTAATTAATTAATTCGTCTCCACTCCACCTACAAGGCCATTCGTAATTCATAATGACCAAGCGCTCTCATCCTGAAGATTCACTGATCCACTCATTATGACAAATTGGATGATTCATCTGTAAATAATAATCCGTATGTAATACAGGGGAACAGTATTGGAATTTTCGACCGAACACGTCGTATCTATAGAATTACAGATATTACCTTATTTCACATGACCCCTGTCTTAATGGACACCGAAACTTGCAGGTTGGGGTGATTCGCTAGATATTTCCTGCGCCATCAATGTGAATTATAAGGAAATTCGGAAATGCACTGCGAGAGATAGGATGGTCATATTTATGGTTTTGGGGCTATTGAATTGCGAATACGGGGAATGTAGTGAAGCCATCCGGGTCAAAGGTTGCCAATGTGCTCAGGACCCTAACAGAGATTATAAGGTGTGAGCGATTTATAATATCATCGAGTCTCGGCCGATTGAGTTTTATGCATGACCTGTTTACGGGATAGGTAAATATATATACTATAGGTATATGATACTATAGGTCAAGATAAAATATGAACATAATTCATCCGTGTCAAAGTGCATTTTTCATGTATCCGATGCACTTTGCGCTAGCTTAAAATCTGCATATCGATAAGGCAGTGCAATTTTCCTCTTTCAGCTATTGGAACATGAGAATTACTAAGAAAAACTAACAAAAAAGTAAACATCGCTGTTCCTGAACTCTCAATCGAAATTGTGAACTCGAGGTACGTACTTGCTTACCTATATCCAAAGAACCATTACGAACAAAGTCTCGTATACTCGTTCAGAAACTTTTTCCAAAGCGTTCTGCCCGCAGTGGCGCAAGTAACCAAACCAAACGCCACCGTCGAACATTCTTACACTAAGCAAACTGCAATCACAGCAGATTCTGAAAATGTCCACATAGAAGCCAGCACCCGTGCATTCCCGTGGTACCGTGTACTATGCAATTTCACCATAATACCGTGTGCATGCAGGTACAATTTTCCAGCACATTTGATATCGGTACATAATGTACGTATACAAAAACATCAAATAGACTTTTCCCACGTTAAATCTCTATTGACCTTTAATCTTCCTAATCGCTTATTTCAACTGCCAGACTTTGAATCAATCTAAATTTTTAATGCATCCTTGAGAATTCCATGCAATTTTTTTTACAGCTCTACCTTCCTTGCCGTTCGCATGGAATTTCAATGGAACGAGCAATTTCTTTGACTGGGTCTGGAATAGAGGTTATAGGTTATGTTAGGTATGTCTGTAAGGTAAGTATAGATCAATGGATAGATAAATTGACAGACATACTAGTAAGTATTCTCAGCCTACTGCTTTCGGAAGTGGCTATCGGATGAGATCGATGTCGAAGAGAAGCAGAGAGTGCCGAGGTGAAAGGTCGTATATTCGATACGTGATATCTATTACATGGTTATAGCTGCGCTTCGTTTATGGGGCCATACCTCACAGGGAATTGAGCTCCGAACGTTCACTGTGTCCGTCACAATGGACGGATTATAACGGCCACTGAACACTGACCGTGTTTCCTCCTTGTGTATGGATTATATAATTCAAGCCGGACCTTATCAATAAAATTACATCGATAGTTGTCACCTCGTGCGATGCATTGTTGTATTGTTGTGGAAAGATAAAAATGAAAAGTAATAAATATATATATGATCCTTACGTGATACCGCAAGTACAGATATACAGATATACTATAGGATGATGGATATTTTCTGTCATAAGAAAGAATTATAATTCGTTTCCCTAAAAAATCCTCTTTCTTATCATCGCTCCATTTAACCCTCCTTAAGAGCATTCCTTAGTTGGATAAGTTTTCGAAGAATTCGAAACGAGCCAATACATCCGGCAACACCCCTTGCATTCTTTGTTCCCTCGGAATTCCAATTTTCCTTTCTCGCCTCTCACGATCTCTGCCTCTAATATCCACTTCCTCGTGATTACCTAGAAATCATTAACGTTGTAAAAACTATTATCTCCCTCTCGCGGTATATCCAAAATGAGATATTACCCCAGCATCCGTTACCATCCTCGGTCTAATATAAATCGCAGATAAAATCAAGAAGCCAACGTCATGGCTACCCGCTGTAAAAAAAAGTAGGGAAACATTTTTTACGCTCCTTCCCAAAGGACACAAGCGGAAAAGTTTAGGCTCTGTGGAGCCTTGCAGTAACCAAAGACCGTGGACGTTGAGAAGAAGGAGCCCTCAGTCATCAGTGTTCGACATTGGTGATCGAATTAAGGACTTTTTGCCGTGCCTGATAAACCGGGTCTTCCGCTACTGAAGAAAAAAAAAAAAGAGTAAGTGGAGGGGGAAGAAGGACAGAAGAGTATAAGGTAAAAAAATGAATCGAGACTAGTAGGTCGTCAAATTAGGGTTTTTTTCCCTCCGTCAGGACTGTTTTCCCCAAGGATTTCACAAGGGGTGGGAGAGTCCAGGGTGCAACATGGACGTGGAGGTTATTAATAGGGCATCTGTCTAGTTCTGGCAAGCTTAGGGAAGTTAGGACGCGTTGGTATGGGCGCCTGTTGGCACGGTCAGAGTATTAAGACGTAATAGCGTATCCCTACCCTCCTAACCCTGGCAAAGGATCAACCCTCTCCGTGAGAGCAACCCGGCACCAGGAACGACACCAGGACTGGCTCCACCAGCAGCCATTCCGGTTGCGCTACTACCATCCGGCTAAATAAACTGCTCCATCTCCTGGACCGGATCCTCCCTCAATTCTCAAAGTTTCAGTACCTACAGCCCCTTGATAATGGATTACTGAAAAAGAAAGATTTACTGATATGAGAATTTTTTGCTCTTCTTTTTCATACTGACAATTGGAGTATGGTATTTTGATACTGTTCATTAGCCAGGCGTCTAATGCGGTCATGGCATTTACAGTGGATACGTCTTCATTCTATAAATAGTATAATAGGTTCGGTTAGGTCGAAAATGTTTCAGTAGAAAGAGTGATGCGAAATACCCAGAGACTATATGCAACGGTACGCTGGGTCATGTTTAATCCCAGACAGCTGACTAATTACTCGTACAGTGGTGTTAAGCCGTATCAGCCACCTACTGGGTAATACGGTGTGTACTGGTCGTGCTATTGCGGTCGGCATTTCTATAGTCTGGGTCCTCGAACGGGATAAATATTAAATATAATTTCGAAGCTAGTTGCCGGCAGGGCCTGATGAAAGATTCAGGCAATTTTTATTCTTTCGGTTTGTTCTGTCAACTTTCTCGATGAAGCTGTGCTTGTGTATATAGACATAAGGCACTGAAAAAAAGCTGTAAGGGATCAAAATTTCGATTGGATTAGAATTTGATTCATTTAATAGAGGGAGGGTCTTTATCAGTCAGTATTAAAAAAAAAGGTCAAGTGCAAAACGGACGTTTTCAGTAATTTCAATGGAAATCTTGAGATTTCTCGTGACACGTTTTTTGTTTTTCATTTTTCTCGAAATTTCAGTGTCTGTACTTTAACGTGATTTCACGCCGGATTAAATGCACTGTAGGTATTTCAATTCTTCTTCGCTCGAACAAAGTTAATCATACGGACCAATAAGAGAGACAAGGACAGTCGCTGTTTTATTGAAAGTGAAATAAAATGAGTACTAATGTAACGGCAATGCCGGTAGTTTACAAGAATCGCGTGAACGCGCCTGGTGAAGACTTTGCAGACGAAGTTCATTACGTGAGTTAACTCTTAATTCGTAGCAATGCCAAACCGTTGGGATTCTCATTTATTTTTAAATGAACGACAAGAACGCCGAGCGTCGCGACGTTTCGCTAACGGACATGAAAAGAATGAAGTGGAATCCACGGTTTTCTTTAAAATGAGAAGGGAAAAAAAACGAATTCCGTGTTACCGAGTGCCTCTGACTTTTCTTTATGTACTTTCCTCGGTGCCCTTTGACCTTCGACTCGTTACCCTCCAATTCGCCATTCTTGGATCCGGCAGCTCTTTACACGTAAATTTCTCATTTCACGTCACATCATCTGCCTGCAAAGTATAGAAACGCTATGGGAGTTTTTTTTCCTCGAGTATTATGTAAGGTTACCTCCATTTAAAGAAGAAAAAGAATCAATGATATCTCCCTCTCTGCTAAATCTTGTACCTACCCTGTTGAGGCTCAGCTTACAGAATTTGTTCCCTCAATATTACGCTCCTGCTTCCTATTATGAAATTCCCTCAGGAATGATTTGCCACCAGGACAAACTCGACGTGAGCAACAGCGTCGTGTTGTCCAAGGTGGTTTAATCGAAATAAATGGCCACCCGCAGCAAATACGTCAGGCAAAAAGATAAATTACTTTTTCACCAAACATTATTCTATATAGGGATTCATGTATCTACCGTTAGCCCTTTTTACGACTTTCATACAAGAATCATGCAATTCCCATTAAGATGGATTATCCATATTATCAAGATTACATCAACCTACGTTAATGCAAGTCTTCTTTTATTACGACATAGCGAAAGAGAACCCATATAAATTTAGTAAAAGCAAGAATAGATTTAACATAAACCACAAAAAGGTTATTGTTATTAAGTAAATATTCATTCTGAAATGCTGCAGGAAACACCTTGTTACATGTCTCTAAATATTTTACGAAAATCCCTAGCAAACGGTAGAGACTTTGCATTCACTGCAAAGCAAATGCCAAATACGATTGTTGTATCAGAGTAAATAGAACTCTGTATTCTCGTTATTCTATATACATACATACGACTCCAGTTAGTTCTGTATGACGCATAACGAATTTAACGTGCCCTTCTCTCCCTCGAACCATTTTACACGATTATCGATCATCGGCGGTGCGTGTATAAATGCATCATTTAAAATGACATCAATACAACACGTCACAAGAGATTCTAGCTGCATCAATGGGTTTTCCAATGGTAAATACAATATAATAAATTCGCGACACGGTTTCTAATCAGATGTAAATAAAGTAATTGAAACCCGCGATAATAATCATTTCACACTCTCCGCACCATATACCTACGTACGAACCAGAGCGTGTATAAAGTTTCCAGTGAAAAAAGGTTATGACGCGAGAAGGAAACGTCAAACCATCGGGCCATTGCGCATGCGCAGACCGAGCGCACCAACGTAATGCACTTAACTTTATCCCGTTATCTGCCTGTTTCTCACTAGCTAGTAACAATTCTCCGACTGTGCTGCCATCTGCACTAGATATCATCCGGCATACGCAACTATTCTATCTGTGTTTCATGAGAGATGCGTACCGATACGTATCGGTATGACGAACGGCATGTGCAAACGGGACTGATAGGAGCCCAGAGTGTGGGACGATGCATCAGTGCAAGTTGGATTGTACCATTGGACAGAGAGATAGAGAGAGGGTGAGACAGATGAGAGATATGGCGGCGTGCGAAAAGGGATGAAGGCGTGGGAGAATGAAAGGCTGCATCCAGCCAATCTCCGCTACCGCTTTGAAGCTGTATTCAGCCTGTGCAATGTTCCACTTGTACCGCATGCTTTACCTGAGGTCATGGAACAAGTTGACTGCTTGTAATATCTGGCATTTGATCAAGGATTGGGACGGTGTGGATTGTCCTTTGGGGTAATTAAAAATAATATTCTAATTAACATTCGAGTCTTGGTAAATAAGGTATGACTTATCTAACCTCTTTAACCGAGCGTAGTATAACAATTGAATTATTTTAACACGACTTCCTTTGCAGATTAACTGCATCGTGGTTCGGAGGTCATTAAACAGTGTCTAGAACGTTATAATTTTATGGATCCTATAGGACATGGCGTGAGTATTAAGTTTTTGTAGGTTGACTTATTTTATTATGATTTTTGACATTATCCTATGAAAAATGCGTGTCTCTCTATTGTACTGCATTGTGAGTAACCGTAGGTATGACGTATGGTGGTGTAATACTGTTCATTGGGCCGAGTAAGATTCTACGGGCTATTCTAGTCCCATAGGATCACATACCTTCTGCTTATGAGTCTTACTGTATGGTATGACTGTCCTTTAGAAACGTAGAAAAGTATTCTGCACCTCCATGAATCTATGGGGTGTCCCCATGAGAGCGGCACAATTTCACGAGCATACGCGGACACCATATTTCTCAAGGTGTATTCACCTAGAACCATGGAACGGGAAAACGGGAGTTCTCCAAATAAAAAAGTGGCCTATCCGTAACTCCCCGAAGGAAATGGTGATAAACTGCCGGAAAATAATGCGTGTCGCGGAAAAATGAAGAAAAATTGCAAGAGTGTCTCTTCGGGCTGGCATAAGAAAGAAAAACCTCGCGCTCTCTCTGACTCGTATCAGTGGTCCACCGCTACTATTATTTTTCGTTCTTTGTTATAATCCTATGTAACCAAAAAAAATCGTCCCCCTCCTTTAGTCCCTAAGTATCGGTCGACAGTATCTTAGCATAATAGACAATTATTTTTATTTTTCAAATAACTCAATTTTTTTCCTCAACTACATTGTACCACACAAAAGAGAAAATATTCTGCATTCCATTTTCTGTGTATCGAAATGAAATTACGATTGTTTTCGGCGTACGGAAAACTGTCTCTTGTATCCAAAAGGGGATCCCTACTTTATGAGACTTGGATACTTCGACCATCCAGAATACTACCCTCTTGTCCATTCCCAAGCGATTCATTCGTACCTATATACGTATATAGAAAGGTAGATAAGTTGGTAGGAATCCGCCATTTTGGGGACATCATCCGCATTTCTTTTTCAAAGAATTCTATCGCTGGCTCCTCTTGCGGCTTGGACACACGTCCACTTTCTAAAACTTTACGTCCTCCAGCTTCCGGATACTCTTGTCGAAGAAGTTATCATGAAATTGACACGAAAAATGGCATACGGACCATTTTCAATCATTTTTCGGAACTCGCCATTTTCAAGATACACAATAAATATTCAGGAGCGATTTTACAATTTTTATGAACGCAGCCTAATCTACATAGAACAAATTATACACATACACGATAGGGGTGGTATACTAGCAAAAAAAGGGATGTAAAAAATAAACTCGATCATCCCTATCGGTAAACCTTTTTTTTTCTAATAGATATTTTATTGGATTTATTATCGCGAAGATAGCACGAACGTTTCGCAAAAAATCGTTCATTCCAATTCCTGCCAATTCGTTCGCCACGTATTCGCAAATGGTTACGGCAACACAAGGGTTGAAAATAAATTTTCCGCGTTATAAGGATTGCGAATCGGTAGCGAGGGCTTTAACAGTGAAATCAGCTGTTCGTTGGGAAATTTCATAAGTGGTTCTCAAGGATAAACGTGACCCCAACAACTATAACCCCCAAATGTCATCATCCCTTATACGTACGTATAATACATATATATGAACGCGTACACAAGCATGTAGAAGTCTATCGCGAAACCAGCATCCCCTATTTATTTCACGTATGTACTTATCTCTTAATCCAACCGAGGAATTTTTCATCCACCTTCACAACCCTTGCAGCCACAGAGGCCGTTCTCCATTGTTGGCTCGGAGATATGAAATTTATCAACGTAAACGGAACGGATGCGCAGCCCAATTCCTGGGAGGACGGCGGAAGGTATTCGAAAAAAACAGATACAACAACAAAAAAATGGAGCAAGGAAAAGTAACGACAAGAACAAAAAATTAGCGGAAAATAGAAGGAGAAGAAAAATTACCGCTATCCTTCCTTCGGAGCTTTTTTTTTCTTTTTATACATAAAAATCGTCTCATGACATTTTTCGGTTTTGTTTAACCGAAATTATCTTATACTTAGAGTTCCAACCCTCTAATATCGGTCAGGCATTTTATTATATGACATTTAATCGACTGTGTCGTACAGTGCTACCAATTGTAATAGCTATGACGACGACTATTGTTCATTGTGACTTTAATGTAGCTGTAATGCACACGCAGGCTTAAGTTTCTACATTTCATTACGTTCCGGCGTTCATTTTACGTAAACGCGTTTAAGTGCGCGTCGAAAGCGCATCTCAGCGGTCGCATTGGATATTGTCGTTATTTGTAAACGGACGAAGGAACGTTTGCGGACGATATCCGAAAATTGCGTGTTACTGGATATTATTTGTATATAGTAAATATTCTGGGCATTTTTCATTAAATTATATGTTCAGATCTTATAATCTTTTCTTGTAGGGACTATGTATAGCCTTTTAAGAGCGTTCCTCGATAAAAATTATATTTTTGTATTCCGAAAAGTTTTATCCAAATTTTTTAACCTTTTCATTCTCGAAATGCATATCTTGGTGAGAATTAATTTTTTTCACTATATATTAGGTGGTGTTAGATTTTGAGGTACGTCCAGGTCGTGGCACAGCCCGACCACGCCTCCGCCGGGTCGGAACAGCACTCACGAGCCATCGAGCTTGCAGCTCGCTGCAGCTTGGATGCTGCAAGCTCTGATCCGACCTGACGCCCTGGCACTTTGGTTGACCCGAGTGCGCTTTAATCGCCTTAATTGGCACAGATTTCGATGATCGAGACGCGCGGTCATGATCATTTCACGAGTACCGAATTTTTCCCAAATATATAATCCAAGAAATGTAGGTGGCAGTGAAATTTTGAAAAGTTTCAGGAAAAAGTATGATTTTCATTTTACGTCGGACCAAAGATCAAACTTTTGCTTCGCGAATAAAATATTTGACACGCACAAATTTTTGATTCTTTTCTTACCGAAGTATATTGAAAATATAATGGTGGGTAAAATTTCAAAATTGCATACCTTTTTCATACTTCTTATCGTACGTTCAATTTTCTATTTTATACCGTCCCATATTGTATATATACAATATATAAGCGAGTAACAGATCCCGCCAAAAACTTTTTTGCGTAGACATAGAAAACAATGTAATATTTAAAAATAATTAAAACTCACCCTTTGCAGATAGGGGTTGCGAGCACGGAAGCGCAGCAAGAAGAAAGCTCAAGACGACAACAACAAATGCCGATCGTCCGCGTCTGCAATTGATGGCCGTGGTCCCGTAATTGCGTGACTCGTCAGAACAATAACAACAACCATCGTGAACGTCACCATTCTCCAGTTCACCAGCACCCCTAACACCATTGTCATCACCCCGATTATCAGAGTCCTCCGACACGGCGGAGCAAGAGAAGAAAACTCTCCGAGACAGATTCATCTCGCGGATCACCATAGGCGTTTTACTTATAAAACCTTATATATAGTTTGCATTATATCGCGTGTTACCAATGTGGGCGGGTCCCTTGAAACAGTAGTATAAGAACCGCGAGACGAGATAAGGGCTGCACCGTGCATACAGCATCCCCCAATACGTGCGGCCGCGTCGAGACGCCCGGCAATACTGACTCGGGGCAGGCAAAGGAGGATCCGACCGGTCGGGGGTTCCCGGCAGGATCTCCCCACCCTCCTCCTACGCCAAAACCACCCGCGCTGTCTAGAGGAGTGGGTGAGTGCGAAAGGGGTGGGAGGTGCGAGAGGGTCATTGCTCGTCAGGTCGTGGTCGTCGTCAGGTCTTGTGTTGCTTGAGAATCGCCCGAAAATCCAAGCCATCTAAATATCCCATATAAATCTCATACATGGTCCAGATCTTGAGATGCTGGGAAATCGAGATTTTTTTACGAGAAAGGATAGTTTCCACGTGCGCGAATATACTTAGTAGATACTTTGTCGCACGTCCAAAGTGTCAAGGACGAATTTCGATTTTTTTGTTTAATTCAAAATATTTCCATGACGTAACCACGTTTGACACAGAGCTCTGTAACTTTTAGCTACCTGTCTTTTAACCGAGCTACCGGATGCGGAACGCATGCGGCCAAATGTAAACCCACCGACACGGGCGTTGGCCGTTGAAAACGCGCCGACGCCGAAGTTCCCGCTGTAACGTGCTTTAACGTCGCACGATGTGTTGTCGCCTTTACGTTAATGACGCCGATGTGTTTTAAATGGCTGAACGTAAGCGAAGTTCGCATGACCGAAGGCTTGTATTTTAATCAGTAGAATTTTGATTGATTAGACTGCGTGGCTACGTTTAACGCTTGTACCTTTGATTGAACTTTTTATATATTTTTACCGTATGACTGATAGTTTTATAAAATTAATTAGAAAATATATATTTTATATGTTATTCTAAGTGCCTTGTATCGTACGCCTTTGCGTTATTCATTGTAAGTGGATATACCGTGCACTACGTGGATGCATCTTTGTATTGCACTTTATAGATGCATCTTATCCAAGCCACTTTAGTATTTTAATACAATGAGATGCAGCGACTATCTCTTGCGCACATTCTGTCTTAATATAACTCATTGCTGCTGTAAGCAGCTTTGGCTTACTTATAGGCTAATGAGAATACGTGTCCTTATTGTTGTTCTTGTTATCATTATCATTAATCATAATACAATAGTAACTGGGATTACAGGGTTATTCAGTTCGGAGGCACTTTTGGAAATTTGACGTGTCACTGAAATCAAATGAACAGGCTAGCCTGAATAACCCTGTATTAAACTGTATATTTTAAATTCCACATATGTACGTATAATAATGCTCACTAGATATCGTTGGTCATGGAGAATCTTTTTTTGTGAAATTAATTATTTTGGCCATTTTTAATTCTACCAACTTATTGGTACCTCGGTCTTATGAATATTGTCGATATATGAAAACCGGAAGTAATTAAACGGTAAACCCCCTCTCTAGTATCTCGTCATTCTTGTACAGCTACGAACGTTGGGACGTTCCGAAGAAGTTTGACGACGATGCCTATACCCGATGGAAATTGACTTTATGAAATCTCGACAGGCGACGCGAACATCGGCGCCATCGTTCTTCCCCCCTGCCCTTCCTCTTTCATTTTTATACTTCCGGCAAACGAGACACTCCCGAAGTTCTTCGGTTTCACCAAGCGATTACTCGATTACCGGTCTGTCACCGGAAGCGGGAGAGTGATTTTCGCGCGCACCAAACTATCGGTAGAAAGTTTCACTGTAAAGAAAAGGAACTTCCGTTTTTCATGCCGAAAACGATTCCGAGAGAATGAATGGCCGAGATGTAAAGTGGGGCGAAGGGCGACAAATTGAAAATTCGTTTCGAATGCAGACAAGCGAGTAAGTCGATTTCGACGTTGAAATTTAAAAAAAAATGTTTGATCAAATTTCACCCTTTTTCTTTTTTACCCGTGGAATATCCCTTTCTCGGTCTTCCGATTTCAATGGAAATAATAATATATTTATCCGACAAGCGAAAGGTAATGGTAATTACTAGTGTTACTCGGATGGACAATTCGCGAAGGGTGGACCCGGTCGAAATTGAGAATTTCGAATCCACGAGGGGTAGGCTCCTAGAGATTTTGCGAATAGGGGATGACAGGAGACCCAAAGAGAACAAACCCCATAGGTGTTCCTCGTGTACCGAAAAGGGAATTTAGTATGGGGCTCTGAGAAGGATGCGAGCCAGCCAAGAGCATCGCTAAAACCTGGTGTGTGTTTTAGAGGTTAGGGTTTGAGGTTTAAGTTAGGGCGGCAGGTTGGGAGGTGGTATAGAGTGAAGATATACTTGCGCATGCGCAATCCTAGCAGCTCCTCGTGATACCACTTCTAACCCCTTACACTCAACCCCACGATCCTCCCCCCCCAGCTCCTACCAAACTGGGTGATCCGCGTGACACTAGCCGCTTCTCCTGGGTGTTGAACGAAGAGGGAGCCAGGTGGGCGAGGCTACCGGTGGCGTATTTACAAATTCTGTTACCATCTCATTCTCAAGTTTCATTCGGATACTGAACTTTCTTTTTCACCTGAATATTTTTCAAAATTCTCTTTCAACGTTTTTACTCGTTTCAGTGCAACGATGCTAATGACTTTTTGAATTACCATCATTTGCCAGCTGTTGATATGGCTTAATTTCCTTTTTTTTTTCCCTTTCTGTCATCCCTCGTGAATTTGACACCAGTTTTGTTTCCCTTGCTCCTTTATTTTTCTCATTCTCCTGACAGGATCGATTGATCATGCCGCTTATGGAGTCCCAAATGTTTCCCATCAATCAGTGCACGAAGTCCATCATCCAGCTCTGAATTACCTATAGGAGCGTATGGGTACGTTTTGATCAGGTTATTGTTGGATGGAGAATGGTGGGTCATCATTTAGCATTCGATTCATTCGAAACCCAGTGGTTCGTATTTTCTATCATTTTTTATCTCGATAAACGTATGAAAAACCGATACAGTCCACCGAGACTGCAAGAATTTCAGTTACGATCGAAGACTATGTAAAATCCGATTATCTTGGCTACCGTTCCTCTTTTCTTTTTTTTTTTTTTTCGAGGAAGGAAACATTCTTCTTTTTTCTTTCAGAATTTACCACAAATACTGGGAAATTCCCAATAACTCGTAGCTGGTGAAAAGCATCGCGAATCGAGCAATTCCTCTGTAATATATACGTATGTATGTTCACACATATGCTCTGGATTATTTACGGGGCATGGGGGCAAGAGAGAAAAATATATATACACATACATACATATATACAATAAAAAGAGAAAAAATATCGCGATAGGATGGGAAGTAGCAAAGAGGGGTTGCCGTATGATTTACGCGACAATAACAAAAAATGAATGCCCGGAAAATTCGTGCAGGAGTTCCGTGCAGGTAAGCGTCGTTGATACAGATATGATACGAACACATAGATTTCTAAAAAAAAAAGGTAAAAAAAACAAGGAAGATGAAAATTCAAAAAAAGCGTAATTCATCCACGCTCCAAAGCACAGACAGGAACATATCCAAAAACAAAGGGTCATAAAAGCCTATAAAAAAAAAATGAGATCCCAACTCCACCTTTATTTGAGTCCTAAAAAAAAAAGGAGAAAAGATAACAGTCGAACCTTTTATCAAAAATAATATGGTACATTTTTTTTTTAATACCTTCATACAAGTTTGGATTGCCCTGGAATAATATTTTTGCACTCTTTTTTTTTTTTTTTTTTTTTTTT
>NW_014332817.1:671338-704808 GCF_000341935.2 Cephus cinctus
TTTTGCCCTTTTTTTTTTTTTTTTTTTTTTTTGAAAATCATCCAGTCTCTTCGCCAGCTTCCAAATCGCCTATAATCAAAAGAACAAATTTGAATAGTCCTTTGAACAATATTGGCTAACGGTACTTTTTTTGTAAATCATCCAACCGTCCTCCGCAGCTTCCGAATCACGTATCATCTTGCAGACGTCCAACAGCACCAAGTGTCTAGCGACGCAATCGGTTTCGCAATGTACCAGAAGATGGCTTCCTTGCAAGGCTCCATCCATACCATGGACCAATCCCCTTGTGTACATTGGATTAAGGGTGACTCACGTACGACCACGTTCCTGGATTCTGGACGCCGCATGGCACTTCTTGCCCCAATGTTTATCTCCCGACTGCCGACGGATGTTGGTCCATTTTATTTTTTTAAGCCCATAGCTACCCCTTACACACCCCCTCAGCATCCCAGCGGCTTGTATCTTCGTTTCGTCATCTTCAAGAATAACGTCGTGTTCTACATACGCTTATATATTTATATATACATATAGAAACATGTATCTATCCCATTATTCCTGCTCCCACTTTTTTCTCTTTCTTTTTTCTTCTCTCTTCGTTCCCATGAAGCCAGCGATGGAAAAATATTGTCCCTCCTTCGGACGGATCGATGAGCAACGTGCGATTTTCTTGTACGCATTCGAAGTTCCGGCTGTTTACTGGAAAGGTATGGAAAGTATGAAAATCCTATAAGGTCATGAAAGTAGGGCTTGAATAATTTTTGATAAATGGTTCGACGCGAATGTCATTAATAAATAATATTTTATAATTTATCATCGAGTTATTTTTAGAGATTCATTTCACTGGGTCGGGGTAGCTTTTATGCTTGGCGGTTACTCGAATTACTGTAGAACGATTGAGAACTTTTAAAACAACCTGTACTACCTGCCCGTCCCTTATGCGGTAATTGATAATAGAAAATGCAGCAGAACCGCTGCTAGTCGCTGAAGCCAAATGGAGAGTTCTTGCGGGTGCGCAAGTGTTGCCGTTCTGCTAGGTGAGATAGGAGAAGAAAAAAAAAGAAAAGAAGAACTAAAAGACTGAATGGAAGAAGGAACGAAGAAAAGAGGAGAGAAAAAGGAATTAAGAAAAAAAAGTAGAAAAGAGATGAAAAAAAGAAGTCCTAAGAAAGAAAAAGAAACAAGAGCCTTCGGGTACCAAATGAAAGCCAATTTCTATCGTCTGGATATATAGCAGCTTGTGAATCTTCTGCCATTGTGAACTACCCTTAAAATTTAGAATTTTTTCTAATTCACATATGCACCCCTCCTTTAGTCTTGCCGCGCCTACTGTATCCTCGTTAAATGAATTTATCGTCCACGAGAACCAGGGGTTGCTAAGTATCGCTGCTAATTTTCCCAGCGTGCTCTTTGGGGATGAAGCTCGTCGCGAATTAGGAACGAGCCGAGAGCCTTGAGGACACATGTGGTCTGCCGGTGACGCAGGATATGCCTGTGTCCTGTTTGTTGTCCATTAGAGGGAATGTCAGAGGAAAACTACCCTTACGCTTTCCACTACCAGAAGACCTGCAGCTAACCTATGAGCCACCCTCTATGCGAGCCACCTTTATTCAGGTTAGTAACGTTTCCACCCCTTACTTACCTACATTACTACCCCTGCTGCTACTCTCTATCTCTCTATCTCTCTCTCTCTCTGCCCGTTTCTAGAACTTGTGAGAGAAAACCACCCTTGGTCGGAACGGGATTACAGTTTCTTAAAGAGCCACCGCCCCCTGCGCTTGGACCATCCTCGAAAAGTACTGGCAACCCTTTAATTCCTCATGACGTCTTTCACGTAGTCACCGTCGTCATAAATGTTGACCTTTTTCATTTAACCACCCTCTTTCACCTACCCCTATTCATCTTTTACACGTTAATCAACTTGTTTTCCAATAACCGCTGGTGGAGAGAAGATTCTTAAAAATTGTACAGTCAAAATTCGCAGTTGGTCTTACAGCAATGAATTTTCTTTCTATTAACATAAAATAAATTATAAACTACATATAAAATGTTATCAAAAATCCATAAGTTCAATATTATTGTAAAGCGAGGCGGTAAACTCCTCAACGACAAGATGCCCCTTGATTGGATAAGAAGCTTAAGGGTAGTAAGAAGATAGAAGAAGGAGGGACTGAGAAAGAGAGGAAAGAAAAGAGTCAAAAAGAAATCAAACTCCCTTTAACGGGCCATGAATTTCAAAGACCGAGCTCAAATAGGGTGAGTCAAGTCCTAAACGTAGGGTGGTACCCGTTTCTATGGACTTGAAGGTGTGAGAGACACCGACATTTTTTTTTTTAATATTCAACTCACGACTTCGCTATAGCTCACTCACACGAGATTCAGCCCAGCTTCCAGCCTCCCATTTCATCCCGCGTCGACGGTTCATCATCTCCACAGAGGAAGTGGCGCTTCTTTCTCCTTTTTATGCCACTCTGCCCATCCACGGCCAGATAAATTTCGGCTATGATTAAGTCACTCTGTGGTGGGAATAACAGAAGCGTTACTCTTTTGCAATTTAAGTTAACCTGAAGTATAAATAAGTATTAATGATCAGCAGACGCCTGATACTCCTTGGCCTTTCTTTAGCCGGACCTTTTCATCCTCTATTTTACTTGGCAGAATATCTGTTGCCAGAAAACAGACACTGTACTAAATTTATACGAAATTCCAGGAAATCTCATCAACAATTACAGTTTAGTGTCATCTTCAATTCTCAGCTTGATTTTTAATTCGATTTTACAATATTGATTCTTAATAAACAACCTGACGTACAATGGATGTTGGTAATATGACCATTTCATTTATTCATGAATATAATACCAAACGTGCATAGAGTATGTTAATGCTCGACTAAAACTCTGCATATTTATATGCTCCCCTCAATCTAAGCTCCTATAAGTTCCTATGGGTTTACATATGTAAACTCTTGCAAATTACCAACCATGATTAAAAGCGAGAAATTTGAACAGAACTGATTCGATATTATATCTGACTGAGAAGAATATTAACTTAATCACGATTATAATCGTATTAAATATTATACATATATGTATAATTATATATAATAATAATACTATTGCACTACTCCATTCTGAATTTCTCAACAGACACGTATAACTATATCACTTAATCTACTTATCAGTGAACTTGCTAAGGTCTTATCACGTCAATGTAGACTATTCTCCTTTACGTTCCTTGGTTTCCCAGACTGATTCTAAGTTTCTCCTCCGACCAGAATGGGTATGCCTTCCTCTTTCCTTCCTTCCTTCCTTCCACCTTGCGGCATCACTCTCTGGGCTTCTCTGATTAATCTGTTTCATTACCCAGAAGCTTGTTCCTGGGCGCACCGTACAACTTTTCGTTATTAGCATTTAGGGCGGTCGTGTGAGCAGGGTTTGTTGGCTGCTAGGATGTCGTCGCAGAGCACCAGGAGTCCGGGGAGCTGGAAGAAGACGAAGTATGTACCTGGGTAGATGCCACTATCATCTCATACCTCGTTCGCTTAATCTAGGTACAATGAGTTTCTCAATCTAGGTTCCTGGTTGAATACAAGTCCTTGTGTTTCTCCAATTCCCAAATGTATTATTCTTCCAGGACAGATACGTGTAACCTATGGGACTTTGATCTTGAGATTCTCTTACAGTTTAATTATTGTGTGTCTGGCTAATAATAAAAATGAATGATTTCATATATTGATTAATGACCAGAGGGAATTTGAAATTGAACGAAAATTATTGCTGGTATAGTTTTTTCAATGAATTCTTCTGATTCATGGCTTATTGATTTCAAGCAGAACGAAGAATACATAGAGGTGATACTTAATAGAGGTAAATACATATGTGGGATATGCAATGGCGAGGAGATAAAAAGTAGCAAGGTGCCATTACATATGTTTATACTCCAAACAAGCTACATTCAGTGTAATATGTGCATATGTAGTGCGACCTTCTTTTTAAAGTTCTCAGGTACCAACTACTAAAGAGCAGGTGCACCCTTGGCTTGTATAATTACAGTGAAACGCGCGAGAAAATTTCAATTAAAAAAATCATTAGTAGAATGTGACCGCTGGTGCGGGTGTTACACTTTTTTTTTTTTTCGTCGTGCTTCAAGCAAAAAATTACGCTTTAAGAATAAGCGCTTAATCGCGTTTGCTTTGGAAACAAGTTCGTTGCCCACTTGAAAATGAAGCTTTTACGTGCTTTGTATATTTTTTGTACTATTTTTCAATACGTGCATATGAATGACACGAGACTGTAAACGTGTAGCGTACTATATCACTGTATTTTGAGACTAGAGAATTATGACTGACTGTTGCAAAATTAACAGTGTAATTGCATATAAGTGTAAAAAATGTGCTGTAACTTTTTAATGAACAATGACGTAACGGCAAATGTAATAATTAATTTTGTATTGACACACAAGTGTAGATTCTGCAATGATATTGGAAATTGGTGAACTTTATGAAACCATGGACAATTCAACGGCAAAGCAACCTCGATAATTCAAATTGAATTTGTATAATGGTCCTATTTATTAATTCATTCGAGAACAACGATCGGTTCAATAATTTCATGCACTCGTGGTTAATAATTCTAGAACTAATATTCATTAAACGATTATAGAACGTCGTGGAGCGAAAGTCGACTGTTGAAATTGTGAAAAAAAAAGAAAAAAGTTAAATCTCTCATTCAATCGAGTGACTACGTCCCGAGGACAATTTTAATTTTCATTATTAATGCGATCGAAACTCTAATTAAAGTTCTTCCAAAAGTTTTTCAATATCTATACTGTTTCTTTTGTTTCGACGCTTTCGTTCGTTTTCCCGAAAATGTCTCATTTTTTTCTATCTCGTAACTCAACGAGAGGAGGGAGGATCGACGAGTAATCCACCCTCCTTGTAATTCCATCTAATTGAGGAATTATTCAGCAGAAACTCGCGACGTCGCTCTGTTTTTCAATAAACCTCGGAAAGCAATTCGAACGCGAAAGACGTCCGTTACGATATTGCGTAATGAATTCCAATTAGGGTAATCGAGCGCACTGAATTCGAAGTCAGGACGACACTTGAGAAAACCATTGGGAAAACTACCAGAGAATCGATTAATGAGAAGAAGATCCATATTCCTCGTTAAGAAATAGAACGGTCGTCTGATAATCTGCATACTTTTTCCACTTAAATTTATCCTCCATATTATAATTCCATTGCCAATACCCATTCGACCTCTACGAAGTCAGCATCCACTTGGACAATTTGAAATCTTGTATTTTTGAAGATTTTTCTATGCACAGTCTTGCAATTGCCGAAGTTTTGATCCCAAGGAATTTCCGTTCTGATCCCTTTTACTGCTTCCATGTTCAGTCAAATCTCGACACGACCTGCAATATGAACCAAAACGTGACTTAGGTTGAGGAAATGGGAAAAGCCAGAGTCTCGGAGCAAGTACAGAGAGTAACCAAGTACGTGTGGGGGCGATAGGGTAGGAGAAACGTCAGTGAGTAGAAAGAATGGCGAGGAAGCATGAGAGGAGTGTAAAGAAAAAAGAAAAAGACATTAAAGAAAAGGAAGTTCGATAAAAAGATGGATCTCTAACCAAGTGCATATGACAGGACTGTCTATAGTTCATTGTTAAGATATCGGTGGAAAAAATTGTACGATGAAGAATTTTTCTATAATAAATTCCACATTAAAAAATACTCGAAATGTAATTTTTCGAAAAATATTTATATAAATTTACCATTAAAATCTTTCGTGCGTGGCAGCCATTTGTTACACTTTTTTTTTCTACTGTTTTATTGCCACCCATATTTCCCCAGGATCGGTACTCGATACGAAATTGTAGGAACGATATAACGATAATCGTCAATGTGAATAACGAGCTCAGTACGAAGGTTAATTAAAGTAATGGCGGCCTTTACTGTTATGTCAAAGGGACAGAAACGATAACGGAAGTAATAACAGAAACGACTTCGTTACGCGCGCGACCGGAAATACGAGGGATTTCCAAAAATGGAGATATCCTACGTACATTCATCGAGTAGGATTCCTTTTCGTTTGTTCTCTGACCAATTAATGGTTAAACGACACGACAGTACCTAGATGTCGCCACAGTGTTTCAGGCCAATAATGGCTTTTATGACAATACGTCCAGATCACGAATTTATAAGGAGTCCGCACGAGAAAGAATAATAAAAAGGAAAGCAGCCAACAAAGCGTTGAACTAGCTCGGATGATAACTTACTCGTAAAAGGAATTCGATATAAAATGGCCGTTATCGAGTTTCCGGTGTTCTCGAGGATAGCAGGAAGATTTCTGAATGCGGTCAAAGTTGGTGCATCACCGTAAACATCTTCGTCCCAGTGAAAATCCTCTTAGACATTTCTTTTTCCATGTGACGTAACAGCTCCTTCACCTAATTACAAAATATACAGATATTAATTTTATTTGGCAGGATAACTTTTATAATTTTACTATCAAGCAGTCTTGTTCGATCTTATTAATTTTGGTATCTGTTTTCTGCTTTTGATAAGGACACAGATTTTCTAACGATCGATGACGCTGCTTTATTGCTGTGTTTTGAGAAACAATAGCCCTATTAATAACAATCTCCTCTGATATCAATAGTCCCATACGAATCTCGTGCCAACTGCCTATACGAATTACACTGGTACTTGAATCGTGTATCTGTACCGTATTTCGATAACCCAACCTAACCCTGTGACCCCCTTTAACGTTGACAATAGTTCACTTCACATAGGATATTCTGCGAATGGATATTATATGTCCGGGAAAATAGCGGATGGATAAGAACAATATATATCCGGTATAAATAATCATATATGAATAATCAAAACGCAAATACACTTAATATACTTGCAGAATTTGCTATCGATCGAACAGGATTAAATGATTAAATGTGCTGATGCATAATTATTAAATATACGTAGTACTAGTCACATCATTGATACAGCGATATACGGTTAGAGCCAAAGTTTTCCTTTGTGAATCCCCCTTCAGAATCCCTCACTAATACCATACCCAAAGTGGAATTTAAACTGGTCCAAGGTCTAATTTCTAATAGTTTCAAAGTTTTCGAAGGGATTGTCTCCGGGCGGATACGGAAATGTATAGATATAGCGAGTAGCCTTGACAAGCTAGTAACTTTTTAGTATCTTTGTCAACGTCTTATTGAATATCGGCGATAAAGCTTACACAGCATATTGCAGATATTTCGTACATTAATAATACGTTTAACAGTGCCGAGGTAGATCATCCAAAAGTTTAATTACAAAATAAGATTTTCAATTGATCCTTACTTCGGTATCAGATATTTCAAAATCAACGCCAGCAAGTGCCAACTGATATACGAAAACGGATCCTCGTCGTAGCTCAAATCTCAGGTAATTCTTACTGACACATAGCCATTTTCATGGACGGTAACAATATCCTGATTTATATCAAGGACACATATCAGCCCGTACCATAATATATAAATCACGTGAAAATGCGTACTCCGGGCATTATTAAATTTTCCTCATATTTGCTCTTCTTGTAAATATGGCCTTTTGAAAATTCTCACCCTCTCTCCGTATTTTGGGAGCCTGTAGAATTATATCTGTAAAAGAAAAGTTTTGTCTAATAAAAAGAACTTTTGTTTTACAGATATACAGTTGTATATCTAATAAAATATACAAGACCCTAATTAAATAAACAGAATGTAATACGTTACAAAGTAGCGTTGCGTTACCATCAGCAGTTCAGATCCACTTGAATTTCATATACCTTGTATTATTCAATTTCTCCGAATTCAGTTATGCGTCTCAGGAATGGTTCTCGTCCTTCCATATGAATGCTGGGTCAGGATTTGAGTAAGAGAGTACCTATCGTTGCCGATGCTGTTTCGTAACAGGTACTTATCCAAGTTGATTTAATTGGTTTCGCCAATCCGATTAGCGGCTGAAAGCATATCTAAGATCGTCTTAATTTCTCCCTTACCGGCTGGTAGCCAAAGTATCCCCGATCGCTGCTTAAGTACACTCGAGTACGAAAACTTGGCCAAGAGTTCAATTAGCCCCTGCGGCTTCTTCGGGAAATTGTCCACTGTGCGAAATCTTCAAAGAAATTATTGAGAGTGGTGACTGGATGAAGAATAATAAAGGTGCAGCGGACGCGAAAGAGGTTCCTGAATGAAGAAGGAAAAAGACGTTGAGAATATTGACAGAACTAGAAATAGGTAGACGGAGAAAGAAAGAAAGAGAAAAAGAGAGAGACGAATAAATAGAATCCCAGCAAGATAAGATAGGAAAGTTTCTGAGAATTTTTCTAGAAAAATTTTCGATAATCGATCAATCTCGAAGCTTTGATATTTTAATAGAACCAAGCAGGTTGGCCAACGGGAGAAATAATTTGACACTAGCAGCCTCACGCTGTTCGTCGAATAATATTTTTCTGATTTACAAATGAAAATCTAGTTACTTCTTTCTTTTTTGTCTTTCTCTTTTTTCCTTCGCATACTTACCTCTCGTCCAAGAGCAGCGGTACTCGAGCGGTAGCCAATCAATCAATTGTTCAAGAGAGATTATTTGCAGTGAGAACGCCATTATTTAGGATGTCATGTACCGTGGAGGTATTCTTTCGCTGAAATGTAAATCCTCCGTTATTTCGTCAAGGAATCAGCATGAAGATTCGCTCGAAGAAGCACGTCTGCCTTTATTCTCAATTCACTATTCTGAATCTTTACAACCTTTTGTAATATGTTATACCATATATAATATACCTGTAGTATACCTCGTATATTCATATAATATACCCGTAGATGCATATACATATATACAGGTACATGGTAGCACCTAAAGCGTTGACAGAATATTGATCGCCATTATTAATAACTCAGCATTGTATCGAAGTTTCTGTCTTCAGTATAATATAGTTATAAAAGGATACATCTAGCTCGCGATTTAAAAAGGCACTGCTACGATGGAAAAAATCTAAAATGGAGAAAACAGTATTTTTGACTCAATAAAATTCTATGTGAAACGTGCATAGGCGAAAAATGTTAAGTCAGCCGATATTTATGACTCCGATAGAACATTATGCAAAGATTTTCCCAAACCCATCCCGTATCGACCTATTTAAATCGGTATTTGCGTATCCCTAAATTATGGGAATTCCAATAGGGAAATGGATACTTTCTAAAAAAAGAAGTCAATAAATTATCGTTAATCCAAAATTAATAAGAGCGTGTGAAGGACAATCTCACAGATCGTACAGAATTATCTGTTATCAATTTTATAGAAATATTTTTACCCCTATCAAAATTGATCTCGGGATAAGAGAACCAAGCGGATGCTTCTGCCTCGAAGAAGCCTTTAACGTCATAGACTATAACAGTACTGCTAACGTAGAAGGACGAGCCTCATGGTGAACTTGTCATTAAATCAAAGTACATTTTAAGTACTTTCACAGAAAAATCACTTAAGTTTACGGTTCTTTTTTCCAAATTTCCTATAAGTTTTTAGTGTATAGTTGGGACATAATTTTAGTATACTGTAACTAACATTACGATATTTACACTAACTTGCATCTAAAGTTTACGTCAAATTTGCACAAAAGTACTGTAAGTTTCAATTGTTTTCTCAATGAACTCAAATCCTCTAGGGATTTACAATGAACTGAAATACGTCGATTCTTAAGCAGATTCTTCTTATGACTTGCGTAACTTTTCATATGAATTTTAAAAAAATTTAATATTTTATAACGAAAATATGACCTTAGTAGTATCCTCCGCGAGGAAGCTGTTCTGCCTGGACGCTTTCCGGTAGTAAACGAGGATTTATCAGAGCAGCTTAGATCCACAACCTGGGGTTATTTTATCGTGGTTCATGTCGAAGAGACTTCTGTTCGTTTTATGGTCGGTGCGCGGGCGCCTTAAGCTTTCGTATGCTGTGTTGATAGTGGAGTATCGAGATTGCAGGTTACAATTTCGTAGTTCGGACGTGACAGATCTATCTACCGGATGAAAAATGGCCGAATGTTTGTACTTCGTGTGCTGCAGTAAGTGAGGACGATATATATTATACTACGCTGACAGATGAGGAATGTCGACCATTGAAGGCAATTCGGAGGCAATGTGTTTTCATGAAAAATTAAACGGCAGGGCCATGTGCCTGCAGGTTAAATGAAGTTGAAAATGAGAGACAAAGTTTTTTGTTTTCATATACAACCTGTCACAGCAATAAACACGGATTTATCAATGTGGGTCACTGCTCACAGGATCTTTTTTATGGTCTGCAGCATCTCAGGTACTTTGACGCTTTTATGAGATTTTCCGGATTCGCGTCGTTAACCTTTTCAAAGTCTGTATCGGATACAAGGAATCTTCGTAGAGTCAAGAAAGTCGTACATACCCAGTGAAAACATTAGAGGATGTCTGTTGTCTAGATTAATTTTTGATTATCCGAGATAAGATTTCTGAATTTTCTTTACGTTTCATTCGACACGGTTTATATTACATTTCGATGAATACACTAGTCGCCATGTTTATTTTCTCCGAACGTTATCTCGCGCATGCGCTGTCGGCACTCGGGGTACAATTTTCTTACGAAACCACCACTTTTATCTATCCAACCTTATTTTAGACTCTTCTAACCATGACGTAACTTTGTATGTGTTTTGTTCTCTGATATTACCTTCGTCCCAGTACTTTTTATTATGTCTCCATCCATTTTTCTATTTATTGTATTATTACCTGTCACTCTTAATCATCTTCTTCCAACACTGGCACATACATTCGACAAGTAATTACACTGCAAATACAACTTCGTCAAATGTCTTGATTATCTTGACGCGTATCGCAACGAAAAATATAGTGGATGTGTGTTTTTGCCTGAAAAAAAAGAGCAAAGCTTGTGTATCTACGTGGGTACCTTGTTACTCGATTTCACGTATGTGAATGGAGTCAAATTGGAATAAAAAATAGGGAGCAGCGAGTACGAAAAAGAAATCAGAATATTTGCATCTAAATTCGTGTATGGTGAACCCGGCTTTAGCGTTTGTCATTGGCGTAAATAATGCAGTTGCTCTTTTTTTAAAATCCTTTTCTTATAGCAGTATTAAAGAAAAATACAGATATATTGCCAAACTAGCCTTCGGCTAAAATATACACAGCATCTATGATCCTGAAATAATCTGGATGATCTCTCTATGCAAATTTTCCAATGTGACGTTCGCCAAAATCCCGGCTGAGAATTCTGGCACGATTCTATATTGGACGTTCCCTCAGGATTTAGTGGATTCGTAATAAAATCGTCGTTAAAATGACGTACGTCCTTCAGATATGAATCTCCGACGGCTATTCAGGACACTCACATCCTTTCGTCTCGCATTTTCCTGGCTCTGAATTTTTGCGTAATACGTAAAATTGACATTCTTTTTTCTTTTAAACAGACCACTAGAGCTTTTTTTTTACACTGACTCATGCCCTTTTTTTTCTTTCAGATTCACAGTCACTGTGCCAGCACCATTTTTTATATACGTTTCACAGTCGATAATCATTCGGAGCATCACGTAACGATAACGATAATCTTCGAATAAATATTATCAAGGAATATAGTTTCGTTCTTCTAGCTCCAAGAATTTTCTTATTAACAATAAAAATTGTACCTGTGTGAAATTGTTCGCCATGGAAATATCCGCATGCTTCATGGTTCCGTAAGTTTTACACGATGAAATTCTCGCGCAGGGATATTTTCTTGTTCACCTATGCACGAAGTGCAGTGAGATGGAGATGGAAAAACGTTTGCGTAGATAGAGATATATAAAACTTGGAGTAAACGTGCAATTTTCAAAATCTCTAAAGAACCATCCTGTCTCAAGGTATTCTCTATCCCTTTTTTATATGCTATAAGATTAACAATGACCATAAGTCAGAATAACGTAATTCGTTGCCTGAATGCGTTTATTAGTTTGTATAATAATGATATCAGGGATTACAACATTACGCAATATCTATTCCAGATAAGTTATTACAAACGTTACAATAACGTCACACAATAATATTCAGAGGCTGTTTAATGATTAACAATTGATTTTCATGTAGGTACACAGTAAGATTGACCAGTCTATTATCAGTAATGAAGAAGAGCTCCAGTTCTAAGACGGTGAAGAGTATATCTAAAGGGTACAAGATGGAGCAGTTAATTTAAGAAGGAGCGTAAGAAATGCAGTAAAACCCAAGGAAAGAAAATCTCGGAAATGGACATGGAATCCTGGCGTATAAGGATGCTAGAACGTAGGTTGGTCCAGGAGGAGGAAGCTGCTTGCTAACCAGCCAACCTAGCTAGTTCCTAGCCTGAGCAGGCCAATCCAGCTTAGCCGGTCAGCTAGGTGGAAGGAAGGCAAGAAGCTATGAACGAAGGAAGAAGGAAGCTGGTCTCGAGGTATTGCTTCATTAATCATTCTCACCTTTTAGCTGCTGCTGCTTCTTCTTCTGGTGGAAAAAGAGCTTTTACTAACGTTCCGCCTTTTTACGATTAAAGGCGCTTTAAAGAGTCTTTAACCGGAGTGCAGATCAAAGATCGTCGCCATTGACACGAAGGCAGAAGGACGTGTAAGAAGAGTTGAAAATCCTTTGAAATTATTAGAGTAAAATTTTGAAACTCCTTTGCCGGAGGATAAATTTGAAATATTCCTGAGAGTTATTAGCTGGAAATGTATGCTGCATTGCATCTCTTTTGTAGGAAGTAAATGATTCATGGGTTATAGAGGACGTCGTGGATGATTCTTTAGCAGATATTTTTCAAGTATCGGAAACATGTCGAGGTTTGTATACGCTTGCGTATGTTAAAATGACAATATTGTATGGAATCGTGGAGATAAATCTTTCGATGTTTCCATACGCCTTTGCCAACAATGCCATATCGCATTTGGTCTTTGGCTCAATTATATTCTTATACCAAATTCAGTTCTTTTTTTTCTTTTTCCAGAAATACTATCGTGGCAGTCTTTCATTGGTTAATTCCGAAATTGAGGGTCACCCTGTATAGTCTGCCGATTACGTTATGGCACAGTCGCGACTTCCTAACTGTGGGTAGAAAAAAAAAAAGTTGGCAGCCCGCGAAATTGCTTTGGCTTAGTTCTGTCGTACCGTTAAGGCTAATTTCCTTTATTTATCTGGATACGGGCCGAATCGAGATTTTCCATTAGCAGTGTCCTGCGGAATTCAGATGCTCTAGAAACGAGCTTTTAAAACTATTAGAGGTGGGTAGCCTTAGGAAACAGTGAAAAGTTGGAGAAGGTGCAGACGCTAATAGAGTCAAGATAAAATTGTAAGGAAGCGAATTAGAGTTGATGCTGTTATTTATTTATTTTTTTTTTTTAAGGACTTAATAAATCAGACAAGCCACGTACAAGCAGCGCTGAGAAGGTGCACAAAGAAGCGCACACGGTACTTGTCGTGAGAATTTTAGAAAGAGATAAAAAAGTGAAAATGGACAATGCAACTGCTACAGAGAAGGAAATTCTAGAGAAAATTGTCGTTACTGTCATTACTGTCTCAGACACTATTTTCTTCAAGAATAAGTGCTGCAACACGTTCCTGATGTATACCATCAGTAGGAACAATTTCTCAGAGACCAAGACTCAAAGAATGAGATGTATTTTGGTTTCGTTGCTTGATAAAAGTGGACCAGCTTGAGTGGCACTCCATGCCGTAAGAAATTGGGCAACCCTCCGGGTAATTAATTAAACAAATTGCCCGTAGCTAAGCATTACGTGGTAGATTCGTTATAACTGGTGAAAATTGAAAATTTCTTCTCAAGACGGATGAAAATTTGAATCTCCTTTTTAGATACCGTGCTAATTATTCTTTCTAAGCGCATTACCATCTCCCAAATTCAAAAGAAGACAAACACTTGGATCCCTGTGCATGGTATAATTACTGTGCGCTGGCATTGACAGATTTACGAGTCTAAATCGTTAAGGGCGGGTAAATGGATGGGAAAATAGCGAAGGGTAAAATTGTCACTCTTTTTTTTTCTTCCACTCGCCTTTAAAAAGTCTTCGTTAAGGTATACCCAGAGACCAATAACGACCTAAAGCCTATTCTAATTGCCGTGATTCCGCCTGACGAATTCTCAACACGCCTTTTAGTTACAGTCACGTATTTTATTTTTAAACCAATAAAAGTCCGGACCATTTTCCATTTTAAGTGGAAAAGCGAAAATTTGTCAATTGGAGAAAATTGGAAAAATTTTAAATAAAAAAAAACTGCTACAAAAGCAACACTCGCAGTACCATGGCAAAACCATTATACGGAAATCGCAGTAAGAGTCTTCTACCTGGCACAACCGTACTCGTCGAACCCTGCGAGTTCACGTTTCTTGGGAATTTTTCGATCTTCCCCAGGCTAACGATAAGGGCAGCGTCGGCGTCGGCGTCGGCGTCGGTAGCGCGGGCACAGCGGGTGTCGGCCGAGCGCCGACGAGTAAATTGAAGCGATCCATTATATGCCGGTGTCGGGTTATCTGGGGGTGAGTTGAAGATGAAAATGGGTGTCAGTTCGGTCCAACCCCTCCTACCTCGACCTTTCACCCCCCGCCGTCTTACCTGTCTCCTGTCGGTATAATATGCTAACGCATTTTCCCACGGTACTTTTTCCAGGATAATAATTCTTCGCTACAGAAATGCACATACTCCATTTCGTAGTCTTATATTCAAAAAAAAAAAAAAAAAAAAAAAAAAAAAAAAAAAAAAAAAAAAAAAAAAAAAAAAAAAAAAAAAAAAAAAGTAAGGATTTAGGTAAAAAGAACACTGAGTTCGATAAGGAAAGAAGAAAAAAAACAGCACAATTTAGTAATGCTATCAATAATTCTTTTCTTTTTCTTTTCCTTCTCTTTCTTCCAATAGCATGTAGTCGCACGCAACGCGTGCGATAGGTGGTAACAATGATAGATAAAATAACTATGCGATATAATCTTTTCTGAATCTCGATACAATTATGTTTCTTTTTTTTGCTGAAGATTCGCCTTTACGGCCTATTTACAAATCTACAAATACGTAGTAACAGCACATTAACAATTGTAATAATATAGCAATAACATTAACAATGAATCCACTTATACTCGATAATTAAACTATGAAAATTCAAGATCATTTCTCTCCCCACTCCTCCTGCACGTTCGTTTCTATTGCTTCTTCTCTTTACCTTTTGCGCCTTAAAATTTTGGTTATTACGCGGCCGTCGCTTGCACGCGCGCATTCATGTATATATATCTTGTGTATTTATAAAGAGGTAATATCGAGTCGTGATATATAAACTGGCATGTATAACAATAAGGTTCGTCCCAAAAAGGTCATGAAATATTTCAAAAAATATATATATATATCGCAGGTATCTCTGCAGTATACGAATTCGTTTCGTTTCGTACATATACTATATATTTACATAAAATTATGCATAATGTACAATACAATTGCTATCACGATCCACCGTGCCCGTTACGTTATCGATTCGCACCGTTTCCACAAAAAAACACCTGCTGCCATTACGAGGAGACCTTTAATTGACAAATCGTCTTCGTCAAAATGCAATAGGATTGTTATAAAAAAAAATCAAATATTTATAATCGTCCATCGGATATATAGTATTGCATGAAATATATAAATACAACATTATACACGGTTTGTTTTGTACCTTTCGCTCTTTTCATTTCTTTATTTTCACAGGGAACTTCCATACACGGCATCCGGTTTGTTATTCGTTTGCGAATGTTCTTGTGCGTTGGGGTAAAATAAAAAATGGCACGAAATGCCGCGAAAATTGTCTGAGAGAATGGAGAGGGGTGAGAAATTCCATGGAAAATTGGAAAGAAATCCCTAGGCGACGCCAGGTGTCGGGACGGTAATGCGAGGACGACTCGACTCCATAAAAATCGGCGAGAATAAGCGGCACGTGTAGCTACAATGAATACTCCCCATTTCGTTGGGTCCTACCAGTAAAGATAAGTGGGACAGTCAGTCAATAAGTCCCAACACAATAATGGCGTCTGTCTCAGGTTAAGATTGCGCGTAAGCGTCGAGTAGCGCGAGTGCGACATATTAATTTATTACGAACACATCTCGCGATGAAACCGGCCCCCCTTTGCTCCCCCTTAATGTTTATTAACGAGAGAAACTACAAGGCGGTTCCAAAATTGATTCTAATAAAGCTATTTAGCACCCGTAAACCGTTTGACTGTTAACGAAGCTTCGTCCATAAACGCTGCGAACACGTTTAACGCCAGAGAACCTGGCGATTAATCGGAAAAACATCCGCGAGGAGCGCTCCAGTCGTTTCTACAGTACCGACGCGACAATTTATAAGTTAAATTGGTTAAAAACAATAATGGTCGTATAAATCTCGAATTTACAGCAAAGTAAACCGAGACAAATAAAACCGTAGCAATAACCTGTCAGCCACGGATTCGCGCTAGGTTAGACCGATTTATTGGTAAACATATTAACCCCTTTACACACGCAAGTAATCCTCAACTGATGAGATAGAGCGGTGAACTTTAAAAATAAAAGCTACTACTGTACGAATGCTTCTAGAAATTACACTCGCCTACGTAATGTACGTATTTACGCGACGATCCTCGCCAATATCAGTTTGAAGCCTTCCTGCGGCTTTCTCAATTCGTGGTTTCCCGCATTCAGGAATTCGGAGTATCTCAGCTGATCTGGGTACAAGCTCGCCATACCCGTCCTGCCACTGTATGATCCAGCGAGCCGTACTATACCCAGTCTAACCTATGAACCTAACCTAATTCACCCTATATCGAAGAGCGCGTACGGGGACGCATTTCCTTGAACTCCCAGGAGACGAACGTTAGAGTTCCCGAGTACCTGGTGAACTTTCCGCAATAGGTTTTACCGGTTTCTCTCTCTCGACCTCAACAACTAGAACGATCATCTCCATTAGCTACTAGAACGCTGATCGTAAAACGGAATAAAAAGTTCAGGCACTTGTCGAACACGTGGACGGACTGTACCGCACCAGGGATCCATCTTGAGTCTCTCTCTCCTGATCTCCCTAGGTCCATCCCTGAGGACGTGAGGCTTCAAGGAACATCGTCGTCGTCTACTTTAACTAAGTTCCTGACCATTCGCTGCGGAATCGTTATGTCCGCCAGGGGCTCTGGGTTACGCGACGATGTCCATATCCGACGAGGAGTTCGACGTGGTTGGTGCAAGACTGCCAAGTGTGTCTTCGTCAGGTAGAGGATGATGGCACGCTGGAGCCGGTGGGCTTAACGGCGGAAGAATAGGCGAGGAGAGCATTGGGTCACCACCGTGCACGGGTCCCCCAGTGTCATCCTCCATGAGGTCTTCGAGCTGGGACATGCTCAAAGTCGACGCTTCCTCAGCAACCACTTCCGGCATCTGCCACACGAACTTCCGGGCCTCGGCTTCTCTACTGTCATCTACAATCTGATCAATAAAAATCACAGTTTGACATTGTCCATTATCATTGACTTTTACAAAATATACTATAGCCTCGCTACCAAGCTCTATACGTCACTTCCGGCGTCTCAGTCTCCCTATACTCAAAATCCTTATTTTTCATTGCTACTTCAACTTCAATCCACCCAATTTATTCCTCCTTCTCTTCCTTTCCCCTCTGCGCGACTCCTTGCGAAAAATCCACGAAGATCTTCTCGTTGAGGAGCATCGCGACTGACGCACCGGATGCGACAGAGCTATCGATCACGTCAACGAGCCACTAGTCCAGACCAATTTAGATATTGATCTTAATCACCTCATCAAGGCCGTCTGTCATGTAACAACGAGGCAGGAACTTGCGCTCGATTTCAAAAGTCCGATACACACGTGTGCGCGAATACTCCAAGGCAACTTCACACTGCGCGAGGAGCGCACTTCAGGTAGGTTAAACGTTCTTCCAAAGTGTTACACAAGCTGTGCCAGAAGCTGGCATATATATTGCGTAAGTTCTGTTCCAAGTGGAAAAAAAAAAGAGAAAAAAAAACATCGTCCCGACGCCAATGACGCGTCTCTCTTATTATCACTCTCCGAATTATCTAAGTGGAGTGCTGAATTTACGAGGCCTGGTGTGATGACTTTACGATGACGACACACAGGTGAAGCGAGAATGACTATACTCACAAACTGTACACCCGTGTACTAATATTTTATTTTATTCTCTCTCTCTCTCTCTCTCTAATATTCTTTGTATCCCACTGTTCTTCTTCGAAATATTTCATCTACGGTTATTATTTCGTGGTACAGGTGAAAATTTTCGTATTTCACATACACCCCGTACAATCTTCGAAATATCCATAGAGCAGGTATCCACGATAATTCCTATAAATTTTTCCGATAACAAAGGATCGTGCAATAATTTTACAAATTTAAAGCGCCGACACACGTTCCGCGTCCAAGCGGTGGGATCCATTGCGTAAGTAACTTTTAGAGGTACGTTATAATAAAAAAATAAAAAAAAAAAATTACCGATAAGATAAAAAACAGGTAAATTTTTTTCTGCACGTGCCACAATCTCCGATTAGTGCAACTGGGAGAATATGGCCATTCTGTCACAGTGAATGCGACTGGAAGAGAGCGAATTCTTATCAGTGTTTAAACTTCTAGCTCTTGTCCCGGTGCTGCGTACTGCCAGGCACGACAGTCGTTTATCAATGATAATAATCGTCAAGATCCCGCGACGTAATGATTTAAATGTTAATTCTCTAGAAAGACAAGATACGGTTATAAATCATAAAAAATAGTAAAAAGAATACCGAGTTTTAGCCGATGTTCACTAAAATTGCGCACTTCAGTGCACAATACGGGTGCGCACGTACTATTGACGGCATCTCGTTACCGATATGACTGACGTCAATGACAAACTTATAGAGTCCCACGGGCGTTCAGCAATTTCCATTCGATTCGTATCGATACTCGATTAGCGTCACCTACTTTTGAAATCCAGAAGCAATTTCCTCGTTTGAGATCGCGACGACTGTTTTGTCGCCGTGTCGACGCCTTCGCTACGTAACCGAGCGTTGACTACGTCTCAAAGTCATTCACACCGGGGGAATGAATCAAGACCAAAAAACAAATAGTTATGAAGTTCGAAAAAAAAAAAAAATTTCGTGATTAAAAAAAAGGGCAAGGAGACTGCACTCGATGAATTTGACTAATATATTGTACCTTCCGTTGATCGGGTTTACTCTTGACGTAGGTGTTGAGGACCGTTCCGGAAGTTGTGGCCCAGCTGAAATCCGTAACCGGAAGTCCATGGGCTTTGGCTTGAAGCTCGAGTTCCTGAACCCGCAGAAGTAGCCGACGATTCTGATGCTCCAACTGTTTGTGCCTCAGTTCACTTTGCTTCATCCTCGTCAGTTCGTTCTTTAATAACTTTATATACTCCACCGATGACTTCAGGATTGTTCCTTTGTTTGGCCTTACGTCCCTCACGATCTCATAGTATCTGAACACACAGTTAAAATTTCACCTGTATTACAAATTCAATATCGCGAAACGAGAGTCGCGTTCGGTTGGCGTTTTGAAAAATTTTTTCATCCGAGCCACTCGAAATTCCAGTCCGTATCGTCCGATGAAAATACTTTGGCAACGTCGGATCTTCCTCGAGTCGCTGGAGACTCCTTGCGCCGGTGCACGGGACTTAAAGGGGGCATATAGATAGCAAAGTTGTAATTTCAAAAGTTCCCCATGATCCGCTAATATTTCTATTAAAAGACCCATACACATTTTTCCATAATATTATTTACCTGATAAACGTTAAGCTCGATTGACCAGGCACGAAGAACCAAAAAGTATATTATAAAAAAAAAAAAATAATATTATCATAAAAATATACTTCCCCAAATAAAATTCTCAACACGTACATCAGTTACTCCCTTTATCGTAACGCCTGAGTGATAAGAGGCAACCCCGAAGTTTTACCTCGAAGCCAGAAATATCAAATATCAAAGGTTTCCTAAGCCACGCCCTAGCGGCGAGATTACGAAGCTCCCCGGGTTAATACAACAGGTCTCGCTGGGTGGAAAAGTAGCGTTCAGTTAGGCTGGGTTAAGTCAGCATCCGTAACGGATTTCTAAGCTAAGAAGGTTTAATTCATTTCTTACTTCCCAACCGGAAATACAGGAAGTCACGAAGAGTCTCGTGAGCTTAGCAAATTCAATATACATATATATTACACCGGCAAGCATTACGAAGAACAGTGCTGCCATCTGCGCCTCTATCCACAGCGACAGCACCAGTCCTGAAACGTCAAGGTACCCAAAGTGATACCCCTGCCGCCCAACGGGGTTCGGGCGCATCATCGAAGTGGATTTGTTAGTCGATAAAAAGGGCGGGAAATTCAAAACGACATAGGTGAAAAAGGTAGGAAAAATATTTAAAAATCCTTCGGGGCATTCAGTCGCTTAAAGTAACTAACCGTGACACCGCTTACACCGTAGTAATATCTGTATCATGTTTGTCCGTGTCTTTAGAAACGAAGCGTTACGTTATCGCCGCGACAGCCGACAGCTTGGCTGCGTTTTAATGTCGTCGAGAGTGGAAGCTAACGATTCGTGCAAAGGAATTGCCACGAGATTAGCTTCGGCGACGATTATGGAAAACTAGGAAACCGTTGGGATCCGCAATGCAAATTTTCCAGTCGCTTTCAAAAATAAGAAAACGTAACAGGCGAGAAAAGGGAAAAAAGGACGAAAAAAATGCAACACTTCTCCCGAACGTTCCCACAGAGTGCATAACAACTGGTGTGTAAGGTACTAGAGGATTGGCTTAGGAATTTTCAAGTCCTACGGTGCTCGGCTGACACTGACAAATGGCTGAGAAATTCGGATTGATTAATGCCGGAATGACAGGCGCGTTCCTCCCGGTAACAAGAGCAGTCGTTAGTACGCCTTCGAGTGGCGGGATAAAATTTTTTATCTCGACTGTACGCGAGATTTCCCTTAATCGCGAATTAACGTATACCATTAAAAATCATTTCGAGCCGCTCGTTTCAACGAGGCGACTTCGTTTATCAATACTCCTGGGGAGAACTGAACTTCCGCACGGTTCTTGCTATAGTAATTAACGCTACTAATTTATGAAAATTAATTAACGCCGCGTGACATACTTTTGGGTAAAGATATATATATATATGTATAATAAAAATTCAAAACGCTCCCGTCTATATACCTCGGCAGCCACGTGTATAACTATATACACCGATCCTTATGCCTATTTCAATCGAACGTGCAATTCAGCTCAGCGCGAAGGACTAGCAGTAATTCGGTACCGACGGTCGACCTAACCTAACAGAAATAAAAATTAAAATTTCAACTCCACGTCTTCGATCCAGTTGGCACTGATTATCGCAGTCGTGCGTATATGAATTTTACATACGAACTTTTACATTTCTTTCCCGAAGATGGTCCTAAGGATCGGTCAACGGACAAGGAAGACCCGGAAACAAGGTCCGAGCGAAATGGTCACCGAAAACTAAATACAAATCGATGGTCAGCGACGAAGAAGGGACGAAAGGAAAAAAATAAAATTTGAATCCAGAAGTAACGATAAAAATAAAAGTAAAGGCGTGTACTCACGGGTCATTGGTCTTGGGTAAGAGTGTACCGAGTTCCTTGATTCTGTCGTTGATGTTGAACCGTCTTCGTCGCTCGACTGAAAATACGAAGTAACAATGATCAATAATCAACCAAATAAATAATTCAAACGCTTAATTAGGATCTTAGGCACGGTTGCCTAAGTCACCCTGTGCAATCGATAATCTCTCGGCGACGTTCAGATAAGAGGTTTATTTTCATCGAGCGATTAAATTCACCTACCAAGTGCTAAAGATTCGCGTTTCCATTGACCAAGAACACGACGGCCGTACGACATTATGATAATCGATTAACGAAAAAATTCATTCTACGAAATCCCGATTACTGTTTTTACATAAGAAAATAATAGCTTCATTATTTTTTTTTAATCAAAAATCAATATTCCTCGAACTCCGAAGATTCGACCAATAATTCACGTGCCTCTTGGATTGTCCAAGTATACGTAGTCCGAAAGAATCCGATGCAGGTTAACGCTAGAAAGACCGAAACTTAGTATACACCTATATTGCCCAAAGCAGTCAAAATGACTGCATTGTGAAAGAATAACTAATGCGTAAAGAAATTTGTTTAACACTAAACCTACCAGAGCGGTCAAACGACAGCTTTTGAGACTTTAATCAAAATTTTTAAATTCCAGGTTTTTATTTTTCTTCAACTTACTGCACGACTATGCTAAATTCTGTATTAATTACAATCAACTGGAAAAGACTATAGTGTTTATTTCAAAAGCGGTCATTTGACCGCCATCGGTAGAAATAGGTATATATAACATGTCGGTAGGTTTAGTGTTAAAATTAATTTTTAATATTTTTTATATTATTTACAGTTATATACCTCTATTCGACATTTCTTTCATGAATTTAGGGCACAAGAGAAATTAAATAAACAACTTGTTAGAACAAGTATCACTGCATAAAGATTCGAATAACAAGTACTACTTTAGCTTATTGAGCAACTGCGACTTATCAAGTATACGGCCAAATCGAAAATTTATCATGCACTTGTATGTTATCATGTGACGATAATCGAAAAAAAATGAAAACTGTTATTTCAATACAGAGCCGAACTGGTCATATAAGAAATTTACTCAATTCAATAATAAGAGTCCTTTGATTATTTAAAATTTCCCAAGCAGTCGAAATGACTGCTTTTGGGCAATATAGGTATAAAACATATATATATACCGGAAATGAAGGAGGGGGGAGGTTACTACAATTATTAATAAACGCATTTATATGTTGTAGAAAAAGTCACAAAGAAATTGTGTCATTATACACATGTTTTTCTAATTGAAATTAAAAAGCAGTCAAAATGACTTCCTTGGGCAAGAAATGACTGCTTTTGGGCAATATAGGTATAAAACATATATATATACCGGAAATGAAGGAGGGGGGAGGTTACTACAATTATTAATAAACGCATTTATATGTTGTAGAAAAAGTCACAAAGAAATTGTGTCATTATACACATGTTTTTCTAATTGAAATTAAAAAGCAGTCAAAATGACTTCCTTGGGCAATCTAGTGTTAAGAAACGAGAAGAGTAATTCATTCTTCAGGTATAATTGACAATCGGCTCAGGGACTTCAGCCATTATCCAGACACGGATACTTATCGTTATAACGTGCAATCTGTGTCGTTATGCATTTTATGTACAAGACGTTGTTGAATGAGGTAATACTGTACAGTGGGCATTGTTATTATTATCGCGCACCTTATATACACGTAAACCATACATGCATGACCTCCTTTATCAATGAAGATAATGAATTCTCAATATCGCATATACAGACAGTCACGTTACGACATAGGGAGAACCGTGGCTACGGGTGAGAATTAAGAAGGTTAATTGAATAAAAAATATTGAAAACACAAAAAGTAATCAGAGTAGCACTGATAACGATACGGGGTTATTAAGGATTGTAAAACCCGAAGGTGGTTCCGCAACAGGAATCAAATGGGAGCTAAAGTCATTTTTCAGCCGCACGGAGTGCACGTAGCTCTACGGAATTGTTCAGGTCAAACGCACCACCCTGAAGTTAGTCCCTGCTCGTTTCATTTCTATTGTAGAACCAACTTCAGTCGCAAAGGGCATACGTCCGACCGACTGCTGTTACTTTGTATCGGTAAGTATCGATATACGTGATTGACTAAAATGACGTTCAAGGTCAAGCATAGTGACAATCATATAACGATAATTGGCTCAATAAATACTTCCATGTCGTTACCGTTGGTAACCATGATACTAATATTTTTTGGATAAAAAAAATGTGACGCGTACGATTAATATAATCGTCTAAAAATATTTTTACGTCAATTTTACATAATAAATATTATTATCGAAAATTATTTTTCGCCGATACGCAAGAAGAGGGCAGGTTTGAAAAAAAAAAATTTTCACAATTTTTCGTACTGGCCGCTAATGACTTTGTCGAACGTAGGCCTTGACGATTCATCGAGTCGACCCGCGCTCGTGCAGTGGTCCAATGATAACAATAATAAATCTTACACGTGTTCGGATGGGATCAATGAAAATAGCAATACGTGACCGCTAGTGCAATAAAAAATAAAAAGAAAGATCGCTGATGATCTAAGGATAAATCCATCGAAAGAAAGTTAATGGATCACGATGAAAAGATCCGTGGGATTTAAACTCCGGTGATTAGATAAACGGCGGCAAAACGACTTAGAATTGATCGAAAGCATACATCGATTTTACCCGTGATCCGAGTATCCTGTTTAATTAAGATTTAGACCAGAGTCGTGCTTTCTGATTTACAAAGCTCCCCTGTGATCTTTGATCCACGGGTAGCTGCTGGGATTTAGATGGGTATCAACGTGTAGAATTTCGGATCTCCATCGCAAGTAATTAGTTACGTTGGGCGAACCCGATAAGATGTCCCTATTATAAGCGACAGTTATACCAACGGACGACCGATAAGGTGTCGTATTGAAAAAAAAGTGACGAGTGTCGATAGTAAGTCAAAAGAAGAAGAAAAAATAAGAAAAAGAGAAAAGCAAAAGAGTAACGATAAAACTCAATCCTTTGAAATCATAAATGATGCGTATGGGGATATAATAACAATAACGATAATAATAATAGCGACTAGTGGGATATCGGAAAGAAATATATATATATATACCCTACCGATTTGTCAGATTAGATAGTGCCAGTTTAATTGGCAGCTTCCAATATACACGTCGAATCGAAGACGTGTAATTGACAATGTATCATATATCTCTTAATCCTTATTAAAAACATTAATAATTCTCATAGCGTTGTTCGTGTAGGTCACGTGTGAGAAACGTGATACGAATCAAATATTTTCTTTTCTGTCTGTATCCTGTATCCGCATATATACATTTCGTGTATGTATATATATATATAGAGTAGTTTCCCTAAAGCGTTAGCATACGTGCCTATGAGTATATATATATATATATATATATATCTATATATATGTTATCAGGAAAATCGGAATTTTCTCACTGCCATCGTGTCAACTCCCACAGCGAGTATTGACGTTTTGCCAGAGATTGGCCAGGTTCCCGTTAACGGGGACCGTTTCCGGCGTACCGACGGTATCAAGGAAAATTGCACTGTCTACGTCATATATATATATATACATACATATATATATATATATATATATACATACATACATATATATATATACATACGTATGTATATACCGCATTGATTCTGAATATCAGAAATTCCATTTCAATTTCATTTCCCTGGTTTACCTGTCGTAAATTTATTCTTATAATTCACATCAGGGGATTATCCTCTCGCAGTGATACCAACCGTACAGACAGAGTTACCTAGAGGAAATATAATTTGTAGTGCAATAAGAACATTAAGATTTACAAAGCTATACCTACTCATATTGTGATTGTCTTTTTTCTGCCGATCTTTCGCCAGAGCGTGTATTTCCGCATCCGTCAGTAACAAAGGTTCCGGTTTGACCTGCAGTTCCGGAAGATTCGGTAGACTTCCGCTCTGTCCGTCCTTAAGCCCGTCGCCTAACGAGCCAGCTTCGAAGGACAATATGTCGTCCAGGAGATCCTCCGCCTGAAAAAGAATTTACAATAAAGTCTATTTGCATCGAGGACCCGACAAATCAGGTGGGCACGTTGAGCACACACGTGAAGGCAGATACACAGTTGCCGGTTTATTATTCATTTCCCCAAGGCGCCGTCAACTCGATCGAATCGACTTATCGAATATCGTTTCGCGTTCGTATCTCGAACGTAACGATCGATAACATCGAAACGCGTCGTCGACGCCGAGTACAGTTCATGACGATACTTCGTAATGACAGTTAAAGAATTTAACGCGACGAAAACGCACGGTCGACCAATCGTACAGCCAAGAGTTTCACGGGACGAGGAAACCTTGATAATCCAATCGGACATATTGCGCGACGGACACTGGCAAAATCGAGTGACGTTTACTTTTAAGTGAAAGGTAAAGAAACAATGAAAACAGTTCCCACGGTGACGAACGTCATTAGGACTGCGAGTAAAGAAGAGAAGAATGGAGGCCAAATATTAAATGGAGGGGCTTAAAGGAGACAAGGATGATATACAAGGGCGCCACTCCTCGGTGGAAATTGGAAACGTACCATTGTAGGACAGTCGACTTTTAAATTAAAAGTTTCAATGGCTGGTACATTATTATTTATATTTTTTTCTCCAAAAAATATTCAAATTTCCCTACCTAACCTTACCTTTAATTATACTACTACTACTACTCGTATTATTATCCCTAAATTGTCCTCGACGACAGCTGTTACGGTACTTGTTACGTATTTACGTAGTTTGGTCTTGATGCGAGTACGTACGCGCATGCGCAAACGTTACGTGAACATTATTACGTAAACAATAATAAGCTACGAGTGCCGTGTCATGCCACGCTCGGTGCTTTAGGCCAAAAGAACGATCGGAATGTAACCTGCGAGATGAATCTTTTTTACCAATCAATCCGACGATCTGGTACCAACTTGAGCACGAGAAAAAGAAAAATAATAAATTACGCGGAATGACTCACTGTATATAGGCGGGTATATGGGCTTTACTATTTTCCTCGTAGTGTCACTTCTGAGAATGGTTCAGGGTCGGTTGGTAACGTAGCCGGGGGAAAGAAGAGCAGACGTGAAAGATTGGCAGCACTGGGACAATGTAAACTTGATACTTAGCGCGGGAAATTTAAATTGGTTATCGATGCTGCATTTACGTTAGAAAGTGCTATTGTCGTTGTCTTGTTTCGAACGATGACAATGCACGGAGATTTTACGACCTGTCAATAAATTTAATAAAAGTGTTACAAAATAAGGACAAAGAGACGGTTCGTGAATTTTGTCCGTTTGTCGGAGTTTTCTGTTAACTTTATTTGTTTTTACTGCAATGGCGCGAGCGTAACCGTGTTCATTTACGTGGCGCATTTATTTGTAGCGTTTTAACGATAAAATACTTTTTTTTTTCCTATTTTTTTTATTTTTTACTTTGTTTTCTATTATGAATATCCCCGAGCAAACGTCACGAGCGTTATGCGTGGAATATCGAATGATGTATGGCTCTGGTGAGCACACGTGGACGGGAAATAATGTAGGATTGTAATTTTGCGAATTACTGTACAAGGCAACCACATCGTAAACACATTTATTGCAACCGCAGAAATGATGATGCTACGCCAATTCTATTCATCGCACGAATCATTTGACGGGCGAATATCACAGAGGATCGATAGATCGTTTCTGTGACAGACGAGATGATTTGAAACGAGTTGTATTAGAAAAATAAGAATATACTGCGATACAGATGTGCACCGGAGACCCAGAAATACGTCGAGTGATGTGAATATAAAAACAATTGTCGAAAAAGTCGCGTGAAATTATGAGGAAAAATAAAATTGTATACCCAAAACATACTCCCAGCACATAAAACTGTCTCGTCTCCGTCTCCGCTAGGTGTCGCATAGATGCACGTGCGGCAAGCAACTGCACTTGCAATTACGTAAATGAACGAAGATCGTAATTGCATACACAATTAAGTACCGTAAGCGTAGAAATTTATTGTAGTAGCAGACAGGGATCGCATATTGATTCCACCTACGGCTGCAGTACCGTACATTACGTCTGTATAGGAAGTTCGCTCGTAACGCGTGAAATATTTTGACGGTTAAATTGGGCGTGGGATTTTTGAATGCACTTTCTAACCTTGTAACAGGAATCGTAATTAACAACGATGCTGCTTGCACCAAGGAGGAAAGAGCATATTTAAGCAGTAACTGACACCGATTCTCGTCAGATACGGTGAACAGCACTTTGTGTAACTCAATATAACGATACTAGGCACGTGGAACCTACGGCGCATGCGCACACCAGGATCTGGCGTTTCAAACGCTTCTCGAAAATCGTTAACAAAATGAAAACTCGATAGCGAGTAAGTTACGACGTAGGATAAAGATTAAAAATATTTTTCTAGTACAGTCTGCGGAAAAATTATTTATCGGCACTCGCTGATCTTTTAATTAACATTTATATTACAGATACGCGTGTACGATAATATGTAAACAAGAAATTTGATCGTTTTACCTTGACGCATTTAATTTGTGTTAACCAACTAAACTAATTAATCGCGACAGAGTTGATACGGTGTAAAATGATATCAGCCGAGATTACAACTCGAATTTGGTAATCGCCCGGTACTTAATTGTATAATTCTTGAATTTGTCGTGTATGTTCATTATGCAAGCCTTTTATACTAGTGTATGATATGCCTTTTAATCTGTACGGTGTTGTATAAACAAGTGTAAAGGCGTAGAACAATCGTTTCCTTGAGGATGGTATATAGTTTCCTGATAATACACGAAAAATCTGAATTGACGATCTCCCTGAACTTTTGAGTGGGCTATTACACGATTATCATGATAACCACATGTAACGTGTATACTAATGGTTAGTAGTTTGACGTAAAAGTCTGAATATTTAAATGTTGGAAAGAATTATACATTTTTTCTTTTATAATAAAATTACGTAATCGATCATTAACATACTAGATTGTTATCAATGACTACGGCGATAACTTACTGTTGCGAATGCACTTTTCTCTATGGTCGGGTGGTATGACTGGTAGGATTGTGGATGCACGTGGGTAACGAGTGCCTTGCGCATGCGCCTTGAGTCGTTTTTAGCAGACGATGCAATTCTCGTTGCAAGAGACGAAGATAAGGGGGGAAAATAAATTGAAGCAAGAATAATAACGAACGACGTACTTATTTCCAAAATCAGAATAATATCTTGTCTGTAGATACGACTCATGTTGTAGGTCGTTATCTTATCGCCGAAGAAGACAAGATCGAAAACTTCGCCCAAGGGAACACTTTTCGTGGCTTCCGAACGAGGAGCGATATCGTTAAAATATTTGGTAATGTTATGAAAACGGTGTGCCGAATTTCAAGAATCTTACCGAGTACGGTAATAGGCGTTATATAAAAACGAGACTTTAATTTGTTTAGCCTTGCGACTCACCTTACATCTCCTGGCGATTATGTTGAAAACCGGCATCGTGGTAACACGGCTTGAGCACTCGACCTGTCTGTACTGGCACACGAAAGTTTTCAAAGATCCACTGTATTGCACCCGTAGACGTTCAGTATTGGTTCGAAATCATAACGGCAAAGAAAAAGTGAAGCGTGTCCCTCTTGTACGAATGTTATTTTCACTGTTACGGAATATATCGAAATTCGAAAAATCCTTGTCAGCGTAGCCACCAGCAAGCAAGGTTTCCTTCACAAGTATCCCAGAGGGCGCCCCCCCAAATTAGTTCTGTCCTGGCAGTTCGCCTTTTTTTATTTTTTTAAATCCTTCGTCACCTCGTACCAATTTTTCCAGCGTCACAACAGTGTCGCATTCAAGGACGCGATTTTCCCCTAGCCAGAATTCACGTTACCGCAGTCCTCTAAGGCGAGAAGAATTAGGCAACTAAATAAATCGACGGCGCCACTGGTTCCGGTCGGCGACACAGTAAGGATCGGACGCTTTCTTACGAATCGTTGTAAGAAACGTGCGTTGCTCAAACGAACGTTTGTAATTTTTCACTTTCTTTCAACCGAACTATCACCACCACCACTCCCTCAGCTTCCCTCGCACGCAAGTCAAACAGTGGGCCAAGATTTTTTTTTCTGTTTCAACAGCCACAAAATCCCTGGAATGTGATTGATGTTCCTATACGGTAGACACTCCAGGTGCAAGCTGATCCAGAAGGATGTTGCCACATAAATCACTCTTGATGTATATCGTACGTAGTGAGTTCGTTTTATCGGTCCTATTGTTTGCGCGACAATATCTCACGCGGTCATCTCAATCAACGTGCATCAAGAAGTAACACAGTCGCGACTGCAGTAGAGCGCGTCACTGAGACACTAATCGATTTCCTCTTCGATCAGTCCCTTCCACAAGGGAAAATATAATGGCTCCTAATGTCACACCAGCACGTCGAATAATAAAGCGTACACTCGCGCACCAATTTCCCGCAATAAAAATGGTAACGAACAGTCGAGACACTAGAGACACGTAGGACAGAACTTTCGTTTCCACTCGAGCGACGACGTGATCCCTAAGAATTTCGGGCGTTCCGCTACCGTCCACCAGACCCCATTATCGCACTGTACTGATCTTTGGTTAACACTGGTATGAGTCACGAATTTGCTCGATAAGAGCAAGAAAATCAAAGGCAAACCACTGAGCAAACAAAAAAGTTTTGGGTCACCAGAGGATAGACAAGGCGGGAACGAGCGTACCGTTCGGTAAGGTAGAACACTCGCGAAATGCATCAAGGGTAAAAAAGCCAGTCAAAACAAAGACCGTCTCTCCGCCTAGTATTATCATCAGGGCTCGCACGTAATGCACGATAATTCCCAAAGCTATATTGATACCAAGTCCAAGGACAGTGGGATTTTTATTATTCCGCGCCGTTCACCGAGCAACGTGTACGTAAATTACCAATCTCTATATCGATACGAGTCCGCATCGAAAGCACTGAAACGACCGATTGTTCTCTCGATTGCTTCAAGTAGAAGGCCCAATGATATATTGGGCCCACTGTAGCTTCTATTAAAACGCACGCGGCGACCAACCGACGGTAGACAACAGTCCCTGCATCCGTACTTAGTCCGAGCACCAGTCGTTGACTATCTAGTGTTGCCAAAGTGTGCCTCGAGCAACGCACGCGGCCGAGCCGCGTTAGGGGCGCCTCGCCACGACTTGCGGAGTAGGGTACGAGGAGGGAGCGCGGGGTACTACGGAGGGGTACGCGATGCTCGGAGTGGGGATAGACGAGGAGCGGCGGCGGGGTACCGAGCGAGGAAAAGAACCCCGCTTACGTAACACAACTGCAGAGCCAGCCAACCGCTTCTACGTTACTGGTTCGTAGCTCATTCCGCGTCCGACCGTCGGCGCGGATGGTTTGACTTTTTCTTCTTTTTTTCTTTTTCCCTCTTTATTATGGTTCTTCGGAAGTTAATCGTTCGTTACTCGATCCTGTCTGGCACGAAGCTTTATTACAATTGTAGGCAGACACACGTTACCGTACAATGACGCATGCGCCTGACGTGTTTGAGGTCTCCTGTCTCTGGGAATCTCCTACGGAATTGGCCAGAATCCTTTCGCTCTCGGCGTCGACGAGGATCAGATAGAAATTTCATCGATCATGTATCTGGGCCACGTATCGCGCCGTATATATACGGGAGCAAACAGTCGCAGAATTAATAGAAAATACATACGCTGTCGTACAGTCGCGAACAAAATTTTCGACTAGCGCGAAACGACGTCGCGCGCGTGTGTGACGAAAGAAAAGAAAGCGTTGCGTGACGGCTGTTACGACTGTGTACCATGTGTAACGCGGAATTTGTGGAACGACGTGACGAGGGGGGTGCAGGGGGGATAGAGGGCACTCCTTTCAATCGCGAAGCCCTAAACAGAAGTCATGGTCGTGTCCCTCGATAATGCGTGAGAACCAACTTCGTAATTAAAACGAGCATGCTGTTTTATCAAGTATATTCATTTTTTTCTGTGAAATTTTAGTTGTATAATTTTTCCAACACTTTTCGAATGTGAACTTTTTTTTCGGTCGCCGACTGAAATTACTTTTTTTTTTTCCAGATCACCAGTCGTTCTTATACCGAAGGAACGGCGCTCGGCATTGTTATACCTGTGGTCTGATCTTTCGGTGCGAAGACATAAGAGCCTCCTTGCATCCTTACTGTATAAAAGTATTATTGTGTGTTCGTAAAACTCGATAAATTTCGAAATAGAGAAAAAATTTTTTTTTCTAGTATCAATCGTACAAGAATCAACGCAACGATTTGTACACGTGTTTCGCGATAAGCGCGAAGGCTGTCAATGAGCGGGATAGGTCGAGAGCAATTTTCTGGTGTTAATTAGAAATAATATTTCAGAAGGTAAACAGACCAAAAACTTGCTACGAAAAAGAAAAAGGAATTTACTCAAGCTACTGGCTTACGTACGTGTGTCGAGAGCCTTGGCCAAAATGCAAACTGCAGCGACTGCGGCTTTCCCTGATTGGACGTAGACTACGTTAAGGCCTGCAAGGGAGGTTATTTACGTAGGTCGTGAAATCATAGAAAAAGAATCAAACCTTAGGGATATCGCGATCTCTGGTGGCGATCGACGGAACCAAACAGAAGCATTGAAGCTCGTCGACTGAGACCTCGATAAAGGTACAGAATTGTACAAAAATAATTGAAGCAAGCTTCTAGAAACGCGAGCCAAAATTCGGATGGCAAATGGACTAGAAATCGCGAATCTGTGGCTGTCGCAAGAAAAAGGCAAAGAGGCGTCCTTGAATCAAAAAGCCGGCGACCGGCAGAGTTTTGAGTCCTTGCCAATTTCGACACAATAGAAATTTCTCTTATTAGCATTGCCACCAAGAGAGAAATTTCGTTCCACTTGTTTGTTCTTCGTACGCCTCTACAATACAGCAGGTCCGACTAGTTCCTCGTCGTACGAGCGACGGAAGTCAATTTGATGACCCGGTATGCAGCGGGCGACGAAAACGACGGCTGGCTCCCTCTGCGCTCCCCGCGACCGGTCCTTATCGAGAAAATTGAAATAAAAAGAAAAAAAAAAGTTCTAAAGCATCGCCCGTCATCTTTCAACCCTTCCCATAATTTTCCCACGGCAACAAGTCGCACGGACGTCATGACGAATCAACGGACCAATCTAAATGCGGTCACGCTCGCCCGTGCCGAATGCGATGAAAAGCCGCGTTTACAAAGAGCCCCGCGACGGACTCCACACGTGTACGTACTATTGACGGTGTGACGTATGTCACAAAAATATATATACACGCAAGACCATGTTTATCAATGCACACTTTTAAAGGCGACAGTGGTCACGATTGACGCGTTCGAAAGTGAACACCCGTTAGGTATGACAACGCGCTGAAGAAAAATGATGACAATTCATACTGTCATTCATAATACTTCTGTATCGCACTGTACAATCGAGCGTAGAACGGATCAAATGATTTAGCTTTATCTAATGGAGGCGTCAAGTGGTGGTACTGGTCATTATCTAACCTCAGGCATTTTCATGTATCTAATTCGCGTATCGCTGTATATAAATTTCTATATATATATATATTTACGAGCATCCACTTTTTTTTCGATCCCAATGAATTTTCATAAAACTTTCGATGAATCAACAAAAAAAAAGTCCAATTAATTAAAAAAAGCTTGTATCGCGTGTCTAATAATTATCGTCAAGCCCCCCCCCCCCC
>NW_014332817.1:704894-742371 GCF_000341935.2 Cephus cinctus
CCCCCCCTACGTCGCGCTAATTAAATATCACCCGGCTAATCACTCGTCTGCACTCCCGTCTAAGTGAATATCGTAATTGCCGTGTAGGCGAGTCAGTGTAAGCGACGCTCGACGTATAGCACAGGGTAAGCGCCTACAGGACAAGTAAAGAGCATTTTCCCCGGCGGGAGATCGAGGGATTAATTTAAAGGCGGGATAGCGCGACGCTCGTGGTAGCGACGAAAAAGAATTTCGTTCCATTAGGAAGATACCGAAACGCCGGGCCGTAGAGCGAACCGACTAACTAACGGGTGTCGCGCATCGAAGATTCGTAAGACGCCCGAACGAGGTCAAAGCCGCGCTTACGATAGGACAAATCGCTCTTGAACGCGAGACCTTCGAAGCTGGATAAGTAAAGACGGCTGCAGCTTGCGGGATATGAAGCTGCGTTCACATCGCATCGGCAGGACACGACAAGGCCCGAGTACGACTGTATTATAAATTGATATCTTATTGCCGGTTACTGCTGACGCCACTGCTATTCACTCCTGGGACAAGTAGCCGGTGGTTAGAGTCTGTTTAGATTCAGAGTCACTCTGGCGTAACAGAACGCAGCCGTAACCCAATAACAGTGGTGGCGTCGTAGCAGTCAGGACCGTAGATACTGGGGAACGAATAAATAACATTAAAAGTATATGGGAATGACTAACCGTGCTCTGGATGCAAGTCAGGCTCGAGCAAGGACAGACAGTGGCAGTAGTAACTGGATGTACTGGACGGGCGTGTAGAACCGCGATCCGACGGAAAAAAAAAACATTAACAGCAGTAGCAGCCAGTACCGAATCAGACTGAATAACGGTAAGCAAGATTATACGGATACAGGATCGTCCGGCATAAACGTATAAGATTTGACAGACGCGAAGTCATCGTTCACGTTGGTCGTCGCTTGACGATATTATTCCTACGTTTCCAATGAACCGCCTGCAGTACCGTGTACCGTTCCACTGTACAATGCCGTACGCGCTGGTAACAAATGGGAGACGAGCGAAAGTCGTGCCATTAGCGTAATACCATTCTGAATGCAAGTCAGGATTTGACAAGGACAACGAACGGTATTCGTATATTGGCTGTGTTCGGACAATTTCAAATAAATGCTGAAGGGAATTCTTGCGAATTTACGCGACGGCGAGGTTGCAGTCGATGCTGCTCGGTAATTAAAGGAGGACTGTCGACAGTGTTCAGGCTGCACAAGGCAATTGGTATACCCCTGACACGAACAATGGACACACTGTATACCTATAGGTGACACGTAATATCAGTAGAGCTAGGCGTTGGTAAGACTTGAGAACAGTGGCTAAAAACCCACAGGCATTGTCAACGAAAAAGTCATCGATTAATCCGAACACTGTAAACGGTATATGTATAAAGTATAAACGATAAAGCCGTGAAACGTTGGTTTACGCGTGCTAACCAGCCTTGGACAAATGAAGAATGGAAAGACGGTAAAACCGAGACAAAGTCAACGGAAGATACTGTCTCTGTAAAATAATAGTTTAACATTGGATCTGCTTAGCGCTAACTTCGTTAACCTTATGGCAATTGGACATAAACTTAAAAACTGTACAATCTCGTACCCCGTAGAACATTCGATTGGGCGTGGTTTCAATGTGGAAGTTGGGGTGAGTTGATTTTTAAAAAAATCTCTTGATTGGATCCACTTGTGTTTGCTATTAACATGAACAGGGTATATATTTGCCTATGGTAAAATTGATCGTACGCCATACGCGTACATAGGGCTACGGGTACTCGAAAAACTTTTTCAATCCGATTGTACATGTACATCGGACGCTCAGTGTTTACACTCGGTTTAGTGCGACGGTACTCGCAAGCGATTAGCACTGCGCCCGTCGTTAGCGCGAACGGACGTTTTCGTGCGAGCGCGCAAACCGTCTCGTCCTCCTCGTTGTTTCCGAACCGTTTGACACCTTCGTAAAAAGGACAGCTACTCCGGTTTTCGAGCACGGAGTTATTACGATTCGTATACGGACGATAAACGCGAGTAAAGGAAAGAGAGAGACGGAGAAACGCACGTATATGGCATCGAACGAAAATTTTGGCAGGACGATCACGCGTGTTATTATTCGTATTCGGAACGGGAATGCCGAATGCAAGCGAGCATTTTATACGTTAGCACGAACACGAAAATTGATATGGCGATTCCAGAGGCAATTGTCAGCGCGCAGCTACGCATACGCGTTTTGCGCGCGGCTCCGAAATCCCTCCGACGTACAATCACTCGAAATTGGATAATACACGTACGACAGGGGGCATGACGGGTAATCGTGGAATTGGACGTGTCCATAGTGAAAACGCTAACCCGTAGTACCACAATGCATCGCGAGAACCCCGCTTCGATCTATAGGCGAAGCCACAGAGTCAAAAGTAGAGTCGACGAGAAAATATTATATGGCCAAATATTAATTTCGCGTATGTGTGATAATGACGGCTGATAACGAGATTCGTATACGCAGCCTTACGTAATGGGAGAGTTAAGAGAAAAAAATTGCACGTCTTCTCCGCAAGATATCCCGGTAGAAATTAATGGTTAGTCGATTGGATTTATCGATCGATCGATCGGATTTAATACCAATCGAACATCGTGACATCTGGGATGCGCTTACTGGTTGACAATTTTAAGCCTTTCTCGACAGATATCGCGGCATTAGATGTCCGGCTTGGTGTTGACTTCTATATATATCTGTGTGTGTGTGTATATATATATATATACAGCCGTGTCAACTGATTACACGGAAATTGGACTCACCTCGGAGTTGCTTGTCGCCACGCTGGATAATCCAGGTGACATGGCACCGGTAGCAGGATCTGGACTCGGCGCCATCGGATGACCACGACTGTGGGGTAGGAGCCCGGGCGCGTGTGGGTATGACGCAAGATGAGGATGCTGAGGTGTCGGTGGATGAACGGCTGGTCCAGGTGGCGCGCTTTGTACCCCCATAGGCGGCATATGCGGGGGGCCGGTATCGGAGGGCGTGCATCCACCTTCGATGACAGGACCGATGACGCCTTCGCTACCTCCGCCGCTGCTGATGATACCGGTCGTTGCGTCATCGATTCCACCGGCACGAAAGGACTCGTGCAAGTACTGTCGCACTTGATTCTTCTGCTTCTGCACTACGTGGTAGCGCGTTGGATTCTCGAGGAGGGTGCGAACCTTGAAAAAGAAAAAAAAAATAGTATCAGTAAATTGATACGCAAAATTATCGAACGTCCAATTAATTATGCCAATTAAGTGCGACCGCGTTGGTTATTTATGATATACTAATATTATTGCCTCTTAACGATTACATTATTACTTTTTATCGGTCGGTAATGATAATACCACTATCTGCTCTTGTCCCTGTGCACTTACTATGAATCATACGTAATTCATTCGTCGATGCTGTAAAATTTATTTTAATTAATACGCTACCTGGAATTATCGCGATTTTTGGTACACAGGTGTATTTGTACTATCCGATCGCGCTGGAAATACCGATCAGCATTTTCAGCGTCATTCCTGTATACGGTGACAGCTGTCGTCAGTCATCCGTGACCTGAGATACTATCTGCAGAGAAATCCGCGAAACTCAGTATACCAGGGGCGAGGAGAAAAGAAAAATAATACCACGTGGAATGTCAATGAGAATCAAAATGGAAATACGGAGAAGAAATTTTCATACGTTCCAGGTTACGGTCGCTTGCGGATCCGAAGAGTATAGTGCAGGAGAACTGACGGAGAATTGGATATACGTGGTGTTGCTCGTAAAAAAGAAAAAGAAAGAGGAACTTTTTACGAGCAACCTCCATAAAAAGATCTTGTCCAAGTTTAACGGAATATCTAGGCTAAAGGCATATCGCGAGACATACATATATTGCAATTAATTAAATGACAAGGGAAAGATAGCGCGAGAATATTAAATATTCGTGTAACTTGTGATCCGACGCGCGAAACGAGTGGATAATATAAAAAAAAAAGTTTAATCACTAAAATGCGTAACTATCTGTAGGTATATTACACTGGCATAAGTAAAGAATCGTATAAGATTGTATAATGAGAGTGACGGTGACTGTACCTACCTGTCAGAGGTATGTAAATTCGAAGAATCCTGAATAAACTAATTTACTCTTTGTCGATCGAAAGCGTTTCGTATTTGATGAAATAACGATTATCAGGTTTGCTCGAGCGAATAGAAATAAACAGGAGGACTTTCGCGATGACTCCACAGCTCTGTACGCAGCTTGCAGATAGATTTGTCACGATTGTTTATCGAAGTAAAAATGGCGAGACTCGCCGTGACGATTGTACGAAAGATATATTCTTGCGTGTCAAATTCTACGTGCACAAAGCGTCTGATCGGGGGTTATCGATACGTCGTATTTGTATAAAAAGAAAATATATTTACCGCTGCGAAATAACGGCCATAATGAAAACACTTCGCGTCTCGCGGTAACGTATTTTCAATCCAACGTGGTTCTTTCGTACGATCGATGACGTTTCGAATTCGACCTAACCATAAATCTAATGATATACCGAGCTACAAATATAGAGCGAGATTATATTAATGTCAAATAGAAAACACAGGAGCAAAATCTTCTAAGATAGTATGTACAAGTACACTATGAATCATTCGTTACGACGCTTCTAACGATGGCTATGTCAGTTCGGGTATTTCCGTGACACTTCGGGCCCAGTGGCAAATTCCATAAGACAGAAGCGTTCCTACGTCTGGGATATGGTAGGCAGCTCCGTCGGTAAAATCGCGTTCTACTTTCTCGGTACGATTCTTAACACAGTCCAAGTTCGCCGACGGATGGACGCAACGCCAAGGCATTCCGAGCGTAGTGTCAGTTTTGTAGCAGCGCTACCTTTAAACTCTCTGAATCCTACAGGCGCACGTGCTTAACTCGTCTGATTCTCTGTGGCTGCCTTGAATTTTCTTACCGATGTTTTTCGTGGTTAACACCTCACCCTGATCACGAGGATCGAACTGTCGCTTTTCGACATCGTCGACGCTCGACGTAGACTCTGCCACCTGACGGCAACTCATGAACAAACATTACGATCCGAATGTTGCACAAGAGTTCGTGGAAAAATCATCCAGAATCATTATTTCTACAGTAGGTGAATTTACGAGTTATTTTTTTTTTTTTATTAATTTTCTTGGATACGAGTGACTAATCGTTCTTGGTTATGTGCGTATGTATATATATATTATATCTGCTAATAATAATAATCGGTATCTCAAAGTCGCCTTTATCGATGACTATCGACTATCGAATTCGAATACTCGACGGATATTAAAGAGTCACAAATAAAATGTATTGTACCAAACGAACGTGACGCATTGCAATTGATGCACGATTAAAGTGCAGCATCCTGAATCCGGTATTTATTGCCGGTCGATATTCAACGAATGAGATTAAAAAGGCTACCGCGTCCTTGTAGCACAACGTTCAGTTTTTTTCTTTGTCGGAGACAATTTTTTTCTGTGTTTTTTGTTTTCACAATCATCGACACGCGACCGAATATATTCATGCTCCAGTTTCACTAAATTGTCCAGGTGAATGACCTCGACTTTACAATCTGTATTTCTGTGTTGAATGACGTAATAAAATCTGCCGAGTCTTCTTCCTACACCGATGCTCTACTTGTTTGCCTATGTATATTTATATTTTTTTTTACTTATCAGTTGACACATTTTTTTGCGACTGATACGGGGTTGAACTTTGACCGTGAAAAAGAAAAATAGCAAACGTAAAAGTCATTAAAAGCTACAAACGAGTATCAAAGAAGGCACACTTAGAGGACCTTAAATCTATCAAAAAGTCGACGGGAGACTAGAATTCAATTTAAAAGTACCAAAGTCAATTTAACGTTCATGAATTCAAAATTCGAATCCGGCTATCTTGAGAATTTCCTTTTAAGTTATTAAAGGTGGATGAGGGGAAGGGTAATGGGAAGAAGGGCGGAGGAAGGGAAGTTATTTTGATCCAGACAAATTATTATGCGCCTCATAAAAAATTACGAAAATCAGTAAAACATTGAAAACTCAAGGCTTAATGCTTTTGCGTCATCTATACGAGTGATGGAATTACTGTTAATTATTACTATAGTGACATTCGTGAATCCATCGTAGATTTTTGAGGTTAGAAAGGCATCACTGTAGAATCTACGTGTTCGATACAGGATCCGGCATGAGTCACAGGAGTAACTATAAAGTTTTAAAGAATTCGTAAAACTCGGCGACAGCGATATTCGCGGTAGAGGTGTAACTCGAATAATCTTCGTTCAGCGCTATCTGGTGGTGCGATTTCGAAATAAAAAAAGCCATTTCGTGCGGACCGATTTCGGATCGTTTGACTTTTGTCTGGGTAACAGCTTATCTATGATTAGCATCACAGGACTCGGCGGATAATCAGAATTTAGTACGAAACGAAAGTAGATCCTAGGATTTAATTTCTTTTCTTTTTATCGTCATTTTACTTATCCGCGTCCATCGATTTTTCGTCTCGAGTAAAATCTTATGGAATATTAAGAATCTATTGGTATTAAAATTTTTGCTTTTCCTTTTACTTCTTTAATCCTAGCAGTGCAACGGACCTATCTGGCTCGAGTGGAAAATTCAAAAGTCCTGTCACGCGATGGGGTTCCGAAAGGCCTAAAAAGAGAGGAAACAAAAAAAAAAGATGATCATTCAATTTTCAGGGCTTTTGTTCGCGGTCACTTTAAACGTCACTTTTTCGATCGGGAAACTCCACGTGGCTCTAACTAACGAAAGTGGCTGCGAATCTTTATTCGATTGGCGTCCTAAAGAAATGGTGTATTGTTTATGCATTGTTTTTCCTAAGCGCCGCCATAGATCGAACGGTGGTGACGTTAAGACGTGCGTGATAAAATATGATTGACATTAGTACGCGAGGCGGTGCGCGCTATTAGTTTGTCATTACACTTGAAAGCAATGGTGCAATGGAAGTGCCAGAAACGAAGAGGCGAATATGACGAGGAAGAAGTTTTCCGACTTGTACACCAAACGTATGTGAAAGTGAAAATGTATGGGGAAAAAAGAAATGAAAAAAAAATTTTGTAACCACAAGAAGTTCAGTTATGGTATAAGTTGGCCGGTAAATCAAGCGGTTGACTACGGGCTCGCTTAAATGATTTACGTTAACTGGTAGCACTGGCTTAACTGCCCGTCACGATTTTAAGCGACACTCCACATTGCTTGGCTCGCGAATTAATGCCATTCGAAATAGCCAATATTAGATAGAATTACAATGACCATTACGTAAGGGAATAATAGCCACAAAGTTTACGGTCAACCACAATAAGCCCGTTACACATTTAATAGTACCCTAGAGGCTAATAAACCCCGAGGGTGAGTATCAATTTATTAGATAAAAAGAAATATCGAAAAGGATTTTCGTACTCGAGCAATAATTAATTAAAGCGAATTTAATTACTAGATCTCCAATAAAAATTGTTCGTCTTACTGGTAATTTCTGTAAATTATATAATAATACGATCGTTATACTAACACAATTTAAAAATATACAGAGATAGATAATGTTTATCTGAGGTAAACATGGGTTGTGTAATTTTTTCCTCTTCCACATTACCTGCAGCACTTGAGGTGGTACGTCTACGCCAATGGTTGGCAATGGCGTAGGGGGTACCGGTCTTGGCGGCGCAGCGGCTGGTCTCTGTTGTTGCAAGCTTTGCCTATATTCAGTCTCTCTTCTCTCTTGCTCCTGTAGCTGTTCTCTCATAAGCTGAAGCTTGAGCTGGGTCCTGGAGGTGGGCGTAGCCGTCTTAAATGTCGGCGGACTGAAAAGTCAAATTGAAGATAAGTAAGAATAATTTAAGGAGGAAGGAGACGATTAAGAAATATTCAAGACATTATAATCGCCACGAAATTCTGGATCGCCTAGTCGTAAATTAAACGTATTAGGAAAGGAATGAGTTTTCGGAAGAAGAATAAATACCGAAATTATTCGAATGATATTCTCATATTAAGCCAGAAAGCTGAAGAGCCCAGAGAAACGGAGAGGAGACATTTCGTTTTGTACAAACGTTAATTCCTAACGTCTATACGCGATTTGTACTAATTCGTATAAAAACTGCCGCAAGAAAACTCTGATGGTTAACTATAGCGAGAATGTCGGTAAAGTAGATCTCACGGTTTATCGGTCGATCAGTTCGCGATCATAACATGAGATAGCGCTAGCAATAACTTCATAGTTCCGCTATTACCGTATAGAAAGAAAAAAAGAATTGATGACTATCCTTAATCACTAGATACAACTCTGGTGAACGGTTCCTCGAATTTTTTAGCGAATCGCGGCACTTTCCACCCATTCTCGATGACGTACGCATCAGCTTTCAAATAACGAGGGAAACGCGAGAGCAATGATTGGCACGAGCGACAGTCCAAATGCACAAGACGAAAGGAGGTTATGTATACAGTCTCAACAGTATCATAGAATCTGAGCGGGTTACTGATTCAACGAAACATAAAAATTCACTGCCTCCGACCTTATTAATTCTCAAAATTATCAAAATGCTGCTATACGTCATTGAGCATTAAATCAACGTCGCCTAAGAACAATCTGGGAACAACGCCAAGACCTATAGAAGGGCGTAAATAGAATTTCGTAATTTTTCTTAGACATTATTTCATATCCATCGCAAAGATTGCCAAAGAACATGCCAAGTCGAGAATTATTAAACTAAACAACAGCTTTGACCTAGCCCAGACTCTTAACTATCCAGCAGGTAATACCGTTATCATAAAAAAAAAAAACCGCCATGCCGTACATCAAAAAATTGTAAGGCGATATCTTTCTTTCTCCACAAAGAACACGTGCAAGACTTACGACCCTTTGACGAGGATAAGACGGACAAGCATAACCATAATATCACGGTGGCATTTAGAGTAGTCCATGCCAGTTCGCAAAAATACATAGGCACAGACCAGGCCTGGGAAACGGTAGAAGGTCGTGGCGACCGAGACGCAGGGTCTAATTAAAGAATTCAATGCCACGGCGTTTAAGCCGACGTCGTCGCTGCTGAAATCAACTCGATAAACTCGAACGCACCGGTTATAGAAGTTTGCGCGTTACTGTCGCCATCTTTGTTTCCGTCAGCGCATTACCTTTTTAACGTATCGCTATGTAACTATCCAACCGTATTACGCTCTACCGGATTTTTTCCGAACTACGCTACAGTCTTTCACGTGTATTCCTGTGTACTCTTCGCTCCGGCAGTGTCTTCCTCTGCTAGTACACGGAGAGCAGTAACTCTGTGAATCGGTCCGTGCACTTGCGTACTATTGTATACACGTACGTTACATGCATCTGCATACCCCGAGGCGTTTCTATGCATCGTCTCTATACCAAGTTCCACGTGCATAAAGTCGCTTGCGTCTCTTTGTGCGTTTCCTGTATTATCCTTACATCCACGATTCCAGAAACTCTTGGACACATCTTTGTATCTTCTCTGTGAAGCAGACAGAACTAAGGAGAAACAGAAAGAGAGCTCGTGAACGAATCGCAGTGCCTTATACACAGTGGTACGTGAGTTAACGAGTCATTTGAAAAGGGAAATATACGTGCGCGCTAAGATATCGTGGATTGCTCTAAATGGTAAGACAAATGAAATATTTATCGGGTAAGAACGTCGATTACGAATCTAAGAGGGCGATCGCGATGCTTTGTATTCGGTTGGGTAGGATCGTTGGGATTTCAGAGGTGGGACGGAAGAGTGAATTTCAAAAAATAATTAAACGAGTAGTCTCTTCCCTTTGGAGGTTAACGTCAATTTAGTTCAGTCCTACGAGTAAATTGAACGTGCTGGGGCTATTTTGGCTATAGGGGGGGCAGGAGGGGGGTTGAAGATAGCTGGGACTAATATCTAGTCTCTCTTGGAACGTCTATAGATGTTTAGCTTTGTAGGAAGGTACCGTAATTCCGAATTTACTGCTTATATAAGGTCGGCAAGGAGGGCAGGAAAGGACTCGACGGGAATGGAGAAAAGGAAGGTTAGAATCGCTTACGGCAGGTTTATGCAAATTACTCGTTTGCATCCAGCGACCAAGCTAGCTGGTTCCGTGGCTGTCGGAAAGTTTAAGGTCGAATATAGAGGGAGCTCCCTCTAGCTTTTTTGGAAGCTACTTACGAATTTACGAGTAACTTTCCCGCACGGTGGTATGTCTTACGCGAAAGGGGACGGACGAAGTAGATATCAGACTAGGAAGAAAGCGAGAAGAAAAAATCTGATATCTTGCCACTTTACATGTTACACCTCCTACGTGAGACGGGGTAGAAATATATTTTTCCTCTTATTTACTTTTCTTCGGATTTTGTCTCTTTATAATGCTCGAGCGCACTTGCTCCTGTTCCTTTTGTCTCGTCCAGTATACGCTGGGTCGGATGGCTTGTTATCGTTGAGTGCGATAGAGAGGATCTTACAACTGGGACGTGTGTAAGGAAGGAATAAGAAATTAAATGATACTATCTTGTATTTAGAGAATAACAATAAGTAGTATACCTATTATTTTGACATGAAATTTTCCGATCAGAATAAAATTTGAGTAAAACCTAACAAATTTAATGTCTGATTTTATTAATTAAATATTCCGTCCCCCTACCCCTTGTCCCTTGAATTAATTGTATTTATATTATCAGAGACTAATATTTTACTGACTCCCGCAAATTAACGAGATCGTGCCATTTAGTTTTCACGCGAAATTCTAACGGACTTTACAAATTCAAATTTACTGACTCACAGTAGTGGAGGGCAATTTGTATTGCAGCACGTGTCCCCGACCTAGAGCAACATCGATAGTAATTTATTTCCTAAAGAATCAAGTAATCAGTGCTAACCTCCATGGAGGTGAAATTTCTTCGAGTTTAAAAAAAAATCGATCACTTTATGCCGAATTTAATGGGCTGCAGCTCATTCCGCGGAGAGACAAAAGGCGCGGGAAAAACAGTTAAATTCAAAAGAGTCAAACTGCAATGTGTCAGCATTTAAATATCGAGTTACGTCCACCCGTCACTCACGTGCTGTGTTTATGCCAGACGTAGTTGGGAAAAATGATGGATTACAAAAAGTCTTGTCAAAAACAAATTTTTCTACCATACAAAGAAATACATCGGCTCGTCCGCCTACACTGTAGTGATGGTAAGTACGAGAAAAACGTGCGCGAATGGTAAAACAGTATTTTTAGGTCGAAGGATAAAGGCCATCAAGGATGTCGAAGAACATTTTTCGAAAACGTGTAAAACCAAGAAACAACGGAAGGACGAACGAAGTAGACGAAGTTCTATGCAGACGTTAATAAAATTTTGAAAAAAAAATTCAACCTTATCAAATCCTATCTACGACTGGCTTCGAGTCATAACAATTACGTTACTTTCCCTAAACTTTCTCTGGCCACTCTCGACGTCGTTTCCACAATGAATGAAAAACATACGAGCGGAACGTAAAAACGAATAGGTTTTTTGTTCACGAGGTATTAATTTTTTATAAATTTGAAAAAAAAAATCACGATCAAAGAACAGACGAAACAGTGACTAACGGTTCAACGAAGTCTAGTAAGTGTACTGATAAGAGAGAAAAAAATTTTTCGAGTTGCGTCACGACAGTATATCCTTAAAAATGGCCGATGACGTCTATAAGGTGGATATCAAAAGAATTCAAGAAAAGTTTTTGCAAGCTATGCCTGAACTTATGGCGGCTAATAATAACGCACGTAATAGAAGGCATAAGCAACCAACGTCCTGGTAGGGTATGACAGTTTCTTTATGCGAGAATAATAGAAAGAATAAAACGTGGGTATAAATAGTGATGAATCTGAGAATTCAGAGAATTGTAGGTTAGGTCGACCGGACGATAAGTCGCTAGGAAGTAAACTATGTATTTAAAATGTATAAATAGCACAATATTTTCCTCTTCACTTTGACAACCGTTTCCACGCGTTCGAGATGAAGGAAGGAATCTGCATCTTGGCAAATATGTAACATAGTTGCGGTTGGTATCATAATAAAAAAAAGTGCAATAAAAATGTTTTTTTTTCCCTCACATTCACGAGCCACTACGAGAAAACCTTTAATGGGTCGTGAGAGTTCGTGTTTGACGGGAAACTAATCTCAAAGGAAATTTTAATTTGAGCTTACAGTAAAAAAATTTCTTTCTAACGACTTGTTCCTGAATACCAGAAACGTATTAATTGAAGCAAGTTACTTTTAATTGCTGAGCACTCAGGATATTAAGCAATTCTAAGTTAAGTTTTTTCTTACAATTCTTATGATTACGGGTTTGAAGTGTACGAGAAAAAAGTGCACGGTCGTCTTTTTAGGTAAATTTGATAAAAAAGACTTACGTAATACGTTATTTATAATATTTCGTGCTGTTGTGCAAGATGCAAATTTGCAATAGCGTTATGACCTTTGTTATAATAATAATGGATTAATTAATTAATTAAGCTGTAAGAAATTACTACCTGGATGTTATGACCAATCCAATATGGCGACTGGTAAAAATAAATAAGTTTCAGATATGAGCATCTTTAGACGTCACGACAATAAAACTCCAGACGCGACTCGTTCGTGTCCTTAATGCATAAAACTTCTTAATGCACGGATCGAGGTTACGTGTTAAGTAATCGGGATCGTTTAAGACATTGATTGTATACATACATGAAATGAATATTTTGAAAATTTAAAAAAATGTGTAAAAACAAAATTCTAATAATTTAGATTCAATAGATAATTTGGGATGCCCTGACGGGAAACAGCTATTCTGCCATATTTGTATTCCGTAATCAAAATTTGTATTTAGTAAAAAAAAAAAAAAAATTGAAAAGAAGATTAATATGCCAGACAAGTAGAATCTTTGTAGTAAAATATCTCACAGTTCAAAGAGAACATCGAAAAGGACGTAGCTGTCACTTGCAGTGGTTTTGTTGTGACAGATTGAGAACCGAGCAGCGATACACGACACGTCTGAAAATACCATGCGTTACGTCCAAACACTAATCAGTATCGAACAGCAACATCGGTAGAAACTGTTGAAAAACGAAAAAAAGAAGGATAAATCAAGAAAAAAAAATGAAGAAACGACAAATCAAGAAAATTCATAAGGGACAACGAGTCGAATCTTAAGAAGCCTAGAAAAAGACCGTATGAATAAACCATAACGTTAGAAACTCGGCATAACCTGAAAAGTGCTCACGGTCAAAAAAGTGGGGAGCGGGGTGGGAGCGATGAAAATAAAAACGGTACAGAATGTTGGTAAAAAAAATATAAGAGTGGGGATGAAGTCCAGTTCGGAAAGATCCATTCGTAGAATGTTGCGCAGTACAAAAGCGATACTCGTGGCGCGTGTAGCCAGCCAATGGCTGCCAACATAGTCCCTCGAAGACTTTTCAAGCACCCAAAAGACATTCCGTCCGCGTAAAGCCGTTAAATCTCCCAGCTAGGCCAAGTAGCGTGTGTCGACTTATACTAGGTCGGTGAAGTATATAAAGATTAGGTTAGGTTACGTAATATCGAAAGATAACGAACATTAGGAGCTAGGTTAGTCGAGCAGTCCAGTACCAGCCTTGCGGTCGTGTGGCGCGCGGCGGCCGCGCCAGCGTCGCGTGGCTCGGCGGAAGCGTCGCCGATGGGGTCGCCGACGGCGGTGGAGGCCTGTCGACGATAGACGGATCCATTTCCAAGATCATTCGCAGGTCCTCGTCGATTCCAAGATTGACGCGCACGTGTCTCTCGGAGGATGATGATGACGAGGGTACGGACGCGTCCTGGGTACGCTCCTGGTAAATGCCGCGCGCGTTCTCCAGGAGAGTGTAATCGGTGCCAAGGTGAGAATAGGAGCTGGAGGATGGTGGGGATGGGAACGTCTGACTCCTGATCGTCGTCACGTCCGGTGGTATCGTCGTTCTCGTAACCGATGCGCAGCTCCGATCGGTACCGTTAATACGGTCCAGGCGCGCCACTAGCTCTTCGAATTCGCCGATCTGACGTGAGACTTCGGCCTGCATATCCGCGGCGTCCTTCCTCGATCGCTCAACCCGAGGCGTCCCGACGCTACTAAAACGAGCCGAGGACCAACACGTCGCGACTGGCTCACCGACGGACGTGGCTCTGCCCTGACGTGTAGCGACTCGTCCGTTACGTCGCAGGCCCGGTCGGTACGTCGGACCCTTGACACCTTTTTCTGTTTTACCGACCTAGTTTAGACACTACGAATCACATTTGACGTACCTACTGATCATTGTTTTGGACAGAAGGAATGCCTTCCGATCTACCTACCGCTATAGTAATAACAGTGACGCGCTTATCATGACGTAGGAATCACGTAGGGGAACGTCTAGCCTTCGGCATTTACGGACTTCAAGTTCTCGTGTTCCGGATCGCTGGGGTTTTTCTGTCGCGCTGATAAGACGGACGGGCAACCCCCTATCACAGGATACGCCGACTTTGTCGTCCTTGGCGAAAGATTAATTATTTTTATTATTTTCAACTGCCCCCTTTTTTTAACCATCCGCTCCTGTTATCATTTCGTACGCAAACTCGCGGCGCTATAATTAACTTCGGAAAATTCCAAAGTCTTCGAACCTAACCTAACGGTATTATTGAGGTTGCAGCGCATTTCTCTCTTATTCCACCTTCTCGCGACCAATATTCTCGACTGTGAACGAGACAGCAGCTTCTGGCAAATATTCAATACTTTTCGACGTGCCGCAATTTTACGATCGCGCTCGCGTGCCACGAATCGTCTGGCGGCACACGTGTCCAAGTAATTCGAGACCGTTGTCGCTCAAAATAAGTAGGGGAAAATTTTCAAAAAGACAATCGCTATCAGTAAGAGTGCGTAAACTGTATTATCTCCAACCTCACCAAAGGACTTTATCCTTATACAGGCTACAAATATCTCGAGATGCACAATCTACTATAAAACCAAAAACGAAATTTTTTTTAATTCCAAAAAATCCCAGCCCCCCCTTTCTAACGTTAACCTAAATTAGCGCTTTGCCGTTATTAAGTAAAACGAGCATCGTGCGTGGTGTCGAGCGAATTTCGTGTCAGTCAGCAGCCAAATAAAGCACGATTCCCACCCGCAAATTTATTACCATTTACAGGCTATACAATACATATCTATATATACATCTCTAAGAAGATGCACAAGTCGAGCCACAAGAGTGTGCTCAGCTGCTAACGCAATGAATAACTTTCACAATTGTAAACGAGCCTGCACTCTAGTAATTCCAATTAGAAAATATTCCGATATAGTTGCGGTACTGTCTATTGGCATTCGTTCGGATTTCGTTGCCAACCTAACCTAACTAACCGCCACCCCGTAGTATCGACAGAGTATTAAAAACCCGAAGAAAACCTCGGGCAATCAACACAAAGAATAACCAGTTAAACATTTAATCAAACAACATTCCATACCTACATTTTCAGACATCTAGTAAAATCTCTATTCAAAAATCAGAATTACAAAAAACTACCGAGCGACCGCCAACAGCCACATTGTCGGCCATATTGAATTGTACTGCAGACTCCCATTGCCGTACGACAATCCGTTTAATCAGCGTGTATAGATGGCTTAAAGGGCACGAAGTCAAAAATTTAAAAAAAAAATGGCAACCGCCTTAGGCCAAAATAAAACTCGTCTCATTGCGGTAACGAGGAAAAACCGGTTTCAGTGAGATAGGCTATCCGTAAATTTCACAGGTATCCCCATTGATATTGGTATAGCTTTTGTTGTGATGTGTCTTGTGGGTGCGTCGCACGGCGTCATTCGCAACGTGTAGTCGTCACTCGCCTAATAATCGGCCTGGGCCGATCGGCGTCAAGATATCGCGCGTAGTCTCGTCGTTTTTCCAGGGCCGTTACGTAATAACCGCATTCGGCTGAAAATATTCCACTGGTTTGTCAAGCGATCCGGGAGGGCCGGAAAGTGAGAATATAAAAGCAGCGAGACAACGTACGGAAATATTGTACCTTTGTTTTTATAGTCAACAGTCATTAAATGTTTTGTACATTGATTGCATGTGCCGTGTGAACGCGGCATAACAAAAAGAAAGGGAATCTTAAGACAAGTAAAAAATGGGCCTGTGAAAATTGTGAGTTGATTCTGTTAAAAAAAAAAAATAATAATAAAAATAAATCATCCGTGTCATTGATCCAATTAGAAATTAAAAATATCACCAAGCTGCGTATCACGATTAGTTTTTGCTATCTTATCTCTTGCCGATCGGATTAAGCAATTAGTATGTAACGATAGGCCAACATCGCATAACGTAATCAGTGGTTCAGGTTAGATAAGACTTGACTTGTCTTGAGGAAAAAAAAAATTTTTTCCCAGCATCCCTAGATGGTCCAGCTATGCACACGTTAAAACCTTATCTACGCTTCTTACTGTCTGCCGAATAATATACTCGCGTTGCCTTAACGATTTCATTGAACACAGTCGATAAGTCCGTATTTGTTTAATAGACAAATACACAAGGAGACTGACAAAGCTGCGTAATACGAAATTCGCCAAGATAAAAAGAGAGAGAGACTATGCTTATCTAATGTATAGTCTATTTGCGTTGACTCTGGCAAATCTTTGGTTTTTTTAAAAATCGATTCGCACCGATTTCGCGAGTCTCTGCGAGCTTAGCTACAGGATTGCTTTTATTTTGAGAGCACGTGAAACCAAGATGAATAAATAGAATACAGGATTATTCGGTTCGAACGTACGTATCAAAATCAACGTATGCATTGCGATCAACTTGATCAAGTATCGTCTAGCAATACGTGCAATCGGAAGTAGTGCAAACTTTTCTTACGTTTCCCGCGAAAATTGCGCAAGTTCGCCAAAATACGTGATTCCCGTCGACAGTCTCGTCGGTGAAACGTTATTTATCGTGGATGGTTCGAATGCTGCGATTTTCCAAGTTTCCTATACCGCCCGTGAGTGCGAGTGAGATAGGCCTACGGGCGTTTGCGCGAGTGCGAGAGAGACGCGTATAGACGTCGCTCGATTTTATTATATACTCCCCCAGGAGCCTTTACCCTCTTTCTCGAATCGGCTATCTAATGGCCGCAATTTTAACTGTCCATAACTTTTTAATGGTTCGACGTATCGAGCCGATGCCTGTAGTACCTTCTTTTCTTTATTTAAAATTTGATCCGGAAATATGTACAGGAATTTATAAGAAAAAAGAAAATATATATTCATGTCGAGTCTATACCTCGAATACTTACAGTTGTTTTCCTTTAATCCCACTGACTCCTGTCATTTTCTGACCCAAATTATAGGCTATCTAAATGAAGCGTAAGCATCCAACTGACCTATACACTCGCGATCGCGCACGATCATTATCTCGATTGATCGTAATACGTAAGTCATCAGAAAGACACATAAGAATAATTAAAGTCTCTATTAAAGTAATTAACACGGGACGCCATTGTTATTGTCATCCTTAAAAAATTCTACTCTTCCACCAAGATTCAGAGAGGAGGTTCCGCGAACACGAAATTCAAATTGTTCCGCGTATACGATAATCGTGGATGCTCGCAGGACAATCGTCAGTCGCAGACGGTTGACGTCTACGAATTTTCTTTGAACGAAGGACGCCTATCACGGCCGAGAAAGCGTCCATTGACCGAGCATCCGTAAAAACGTACTAATCGACGTAGAAACAAGAAGCATTTTCACGAAGCACTCCGTTAAAGCTTTTTCACATTCGAATCACCATAAACCAGCCTTCACGATGTTATTGAGATAACTTTGCCGACGAGTTTCGCCGGAAACATTCTCGCCGCGACGGTGCACTGCAGCGCGCATGCGGCAAATTGAGTAACTATTCCCTCGTCCGTTACATTCGAACCATACTAGCTGCTGAGGATCTGTGCTTTTTGGCATTGAATAATGTAAGCATTGCGCCGACGCGTTCTGCCATTTTGTCGAGAAAAAATACACTTGCTAAACAATTAAAAAGTCGAACATTAATAATCGGACTGTAAAAAATATTGACGCACGTCCAACGACACAGTTTTGACATGTAATAAACAGTGATCGTAACGCATGGTGCTTCGATGAAGATCCGTTATCCATGTATGATAACGATGCTTGCTACACATGATTTTGTACCGTTGAGTTTATCGCAATGGTAATACTGGAATATTTAGTAGAACTGTGAATACGACTTTATCATATAACTTCGCTTATTGAATGCGTTTGGTATTGTCTGCGAATCAGAGTTGAACGATATCGATGAAGTGTGACGCCAATGCCAGGGAAAGTGAGTCATGTATCTCTGGGAAATGAGATGCCATTGTCTCCTGAGTCTGGTTTAAATTTGCATTGGGATTGACCCACGAGAGATGTTTATACTTCAATGCCGAAACGTTGATAAAACCGTAATCAAAATGTCGTCCAGCTTATTTCCACATGAGACGATAACGGGGACTAAAAAAAATGTTATATACAAGTAACGAATTTGGTAAGGAGACATTTTTGTGACACGCAACAATATGTTGTTTTTTTTCTTCCTTTTACCATAAGCAGAAATGTGGAAGCGAGAGAGAAAGTGGCTTCGGATAAAACCACATGCAACGTCGAAAAACGAGAGTCAATGGAAAAATGAAGTGACAATGTTAATCTGCTTGAAAATCATGGGAATTTAAACGTGAGAATTAGTTGCACAATAAAATGACACGTTAACTCGAGTCTTGCCAGTACGGTACTTTGGGTAGATATGAATTACGTAATTTTTGCGATTATTTTACCGGCAATAAACAAGTAGGTATTAAATACTCGACGAGAAATATGGTACGAATTATCATAATTTTTTACATTTCGATACGAAAATCGTCGACTTTGTTCTGGTAAGTTCTAGTCGTGTATTTTTTTTTTTTATAAATAGGAAAAAAAATTTTTCAACGGACGATAAGGAATTTAAATTTCATACTTTGCTACTTTCTTATACTTGGCAGACATATTTCTCAGATAAATTTTAATATCCTCCGTTGAACGTATAAGAGGCCATTACGTAACCGCACGCGTGCAACGCGTAACAATTCCTAATTTTTACCATGAATAACCTCCGCGCTTTCCCAACATCCAAGGAAATGCAAGAAAAAAGTTACAGGGATATACGATCTGCTGTAAAGATAAAATGGCCAATTATATTTAGGACACCTGGAACTCCCAATAAAAATGTATATACATATATAATGCACGAATATTCATATATGCATACACGTATAAAATCATAAAAGTGAGTATAAATATCGAGCTGTCAAAATAAGATAAAGAAATTTCGAAAAGTCCTCACAGATCAGATATTCCAATAATTATTCATACTCGCGATATAATAATCCATTTCTATTACCCTACAGCAATATCTATGGAGAATTTGAGTAAATCATCGAATTTCTTAATACGACAAACAAGGTAACGTCTATCGCTCTCAATTTATATTTATTGCTAAATAATCGTCAATGAACTAGATACGGATTGTATTTTACAAAATAGCGCGACACCTCGCACCCGAATTCTAAATTGCCTTGGTATGTAATAATGCGGAAAGAATAATCGATCGTGCGTAAAGTAATTCGTTTTTGCAATATAAGAATATTTAAAAAAAAAACCAACCTTTTCAGAGCTCAATGTCTACGAGCGATGTTGTAGAAATTGTATCAGAAACATTGTATCGGATAATTCTGCTGGCTCGAGTATAGCGTCTTATATCTATATCTCGATAGTAAAATTACATAATGCCATCTGAAGTAGAATCTCAAGCATTTTCACAAAGGCGTCCCACTAGAATCTGTAGCATCGTATATTCACCGACATTTTGCTCCTCGGCATTTCCCCCACTTGAAATTAACTGTTATTAAGCACGTGCAGAACCTTCGTGTATAGATATTAGAATTTCGTAACTCACGAGCAGAAAGGCAAATGGAATAATCCATAGACTTATTCGATTGAATTTAATAGAACTAAAATAAAAAATTACCATTGAAATGGCTCGATACGAAGCCGACATAACCTCTAAAATATATCAAGTCTTCGTGAAAGTCAGTAATTAATATTTGACAAAGTTATCTAAAATCTTTAATCGTCACTGTATCTACCTGACAAATTACTGGCAATTCGTCTGACACATTCCAGAATATAAACAATATGATAATCAGTAAGTGATCAGAGATACGTAAATTCGATCGATCTAAAAACGTCAAATAGCCGGTACGATTTCACGAAGATATAGCAATCTATAAATAATCCAACAACAGTACGAATCTATACGTTAAGGTAAAGCTAACCTATAAATTCTGAACAGGACTAAAAGCAGCTATCACACGAATAGAAGCGGAGTGACTATGTTCAACAGGTGATCCGACGTGGTACTTTATATATCATAGTATGAACGCACCTGCCAGTATCGGGTGCTCGGCTCTTCAATTCGTAGTACATGAAGTCTTGAGACGTGGAGAGCATCGAGAGTGCTTGCTCGAAGTCATTGTTATATTCAAGCTCAAAGTCCTCATTGGTAAGTGCAGCAAGATCGAATCCCATGTCAATCCCAGATTCATCCATCTTGTTAACCGCGTACAATAAAACCACTCACCACTGTTAATTTAAAAAAAAACTCTTCCACCAGCGGAATGATATTATAAATACCGGACACTGCTAGAGAGAATCTCAACCTTTCTCACTGTCGAACCGAAAAACAACTCCCAGTCCTCTGGTGTTGAGATGCCGCCAAACCGTGGAGAGTGGGAATGCCGGTGCTCTCCAAGAGTGGTACTTCTGTGAGTGGGGTCACCGACGAGAAACAGTCAGTCAGTCCGTTATTGGATAGTTAGTTAGAGTCAGTCAGTTAGAGACTGTGAAAAAGGACTTGTAATATACTTGATACGCTTTATAATATAAGATTCAATGATTACGTGTGTAATCTTGACGACTGGCACTCGCGATTCTTTAGCAGCTGGTATTACTACTTTTCTTGTAATAATCATCTTGACAGCGGAACGTAGGTGATGACTGTTTTCTCGTTATACATGTTGATCGTTGAATTTCTCACGTACGTGTTAACGTACTCTTGTTTAATGCTGTGGCCCATTAGTCGTAGACTGATTACTGATTTAATTAAAGAACCGACACGCACCCGATCGTACAGCAACTCTGTTACCTACGCGACTACCGAATTTACAATGACGCGCTACACCATCTGCCGACGATTTTGCGAACTTGTTACGATATGTCTTTATGTAACGCGGAGAATATATGTATCGTGTTTACTATAGACACTTGGGAGAGCTAAAACATGTTGTTTGTCTCAAGTAACTATACTATATTCTTGTATGCTCTTACGAGAGAGTTTATCCTTGTATTTATGCTTGTTCCTTCAGCCAGACTGTCGAAGATCTTCGCGCACTCTGGTGTCTGTCGGTGGAAACACTTTCTCAATTCGAGTATGATGTACTGGTTTTCTACTCGATAAATTGAACTTTAATTATTCATTATTCAATTGGAAGATGCGAGACACTCGTCGCGTAGAACAGTAGAAAAGATCATGCGAATTATCACGTATTGACTCTGCCTTCAATCAATAATTGACAAGTTTGGCATGCCTGTAAATTGAGTATTGATAGTTCATGATTTATTGAAGTGATTATTGAGACAATTGGTATCTTTTTTTAAATTATATGTCATATTGTTAATAATGTGTATAATATATTTTCATTATATAGCTCATAATTAATACTTCATTCTAATAGCTATGGCAAGTGTTGGTACGATGCCTATCTGAAACGTCACTATTATACTGTACGTCAGCAGCTGCTAATCATAACCAATGATTTTCGAGAGGAATAGACGTCTGCCCGTTCTCGTGGATCCAAGAAAAGATAATTGGAAACACAAACAGTTTCCCGATTACGTTGAAACTCGCAACATCTGTAGCCTCTGGATACGTGAGACGGTGACATGCTAACACAATGAACAAAGCCAAACATACAGTGAGGCCCTTGAGCACAGAAAATAATGTCATATTGATCGGCCAGACGATATTGATGAAAATAACTTAATATGACGAAGAAAAATGGCTGCGACCATGAACGATACCAAAGATCAGCAAGAACCTCAATTCCAAATTACGAAATTAGTTCGTCGGTATTCGCTGACACTGACGAAAATTTCAAACAGCACGGTTAATTAGATCATTAAGTCTTTCAGTCTTTCTTGCGACCTCACCACGGCAATAAGTCATCGTACAGGATCATGATCGTTTGTAAAGAAGGTATCTTACAATTTCTGAGCTTCTGCCTGGTGATTCTTTGTTCCCTCCGGAATGTTCACGGTACTGGATTACCACCTGAGATATCAGAAAAACTCAGTGATTATTGGCATCGTTACAAGGTAATACCAAGTAATAACTATTGTAAATTATATTGATCAGTTCATTATCAATAATATGATCATTCCTGTATATCGTTTACAGAGCATGTTCAACAAAACTTATACTGGTACTATGGAGTCCATAAGAAGAATGGCTTGGGAAGAGAATCTTCTTAAGATATATGAGCATAATTTATTGGCAGCTGCTGGACATTATACTTACACACTACGTGATAACCCATATGCTGATATGACAACGCGACAATACATTCGTGAAATGGTAAATGATCATTGGATATCGATGTCGGCGGATCTCTAAAAATTTTACGGTTGTAGGTGAAATTAATTCCAAGCCGACGGCGTAGACTTTCCGACGACCAGATGGTTTCTGCTGTTCTTCATGATCCAAGGCGAATCCCCAGGTATCTGGATTGGCGGGAACGCGGCTTTCGCACTGAGGAGGAAAATCAAAAGGATTGTGGAAGTTGCTATGCTTATTCTATAGCAGGAAGTATACAGGGACAAATTTACAAGAAAACCGGAATGCTCATTCCGCTTAGTGAGCAACAGCTTGTGGATTGTAGTATCAGTACTGGAAATCTTGGTTGCTCTGGAGGATCCTTGAGAAATACTTTAAGATACTTAGAAAAAGCAAAAGGTCTTATGGCCCAAACTAATTATCCTTACAAGGCTGAGGTAAGGATAAAAGGATTTCTATGACGATCACTTAAATAATTTTTTTTTTTTTTTTCTTATGAATAAATAAAGTCCTTGAATTTTTATTCGGACAATAATCGCTCTTGAATACACAAAAACGACCAATGGAAAGTTCCATTATGGAGAAACATTTTGTTAATTCAGATTTCAATTTCTAATACTTTCAGCAAGGACAGTGTCGATTTCAAGAGGACATGAGTGTCGTTAATATCACTTCCTGGGCCATCTTACCCTCTAGGGACGAACGTGCTTTGGAAGTAGCTGTGGCGACTATTGGACCAATAGCAACCTCCATTAATGCTAGTCCAAAAACTTTTCAACTCTATCAGTAAGTTTTCAGTACTTTCAGATTGATAAAAGAACAGTTTAAATTTATATTTATACTTCTTTCAACAGTAAAGGAGTTTATGACGACGTAGCATGCAGTTCGGATGTGGTCAACCACGCGATGCTAATTGTTGGCTATACGCCTACCGAGTGGATTTTGAAAAATTGGTGGGGCGACGGTTGGGGTGAAAATGGATACATGCGATTGGCAAAAAACAAAAATCGCTGTGGAGTTTCAAATTACGCTGCGTACGCTAAAGTTTAATTAATTAGGATATCTCGTAATGATGGATACTCATAACTCATAACAAACAGTCACTCCTTGCTAACATTTTGCAAATCATTTAAACTATGCCAATTCCAGTCAATTAAGATACGTTCCAGTTGTTACTCCTGATCTTCATTCCTCGACTATACCACGTATCCATATGATGAATGTACACATATGTGCCTACAGTCTTGTACTCAGTGACTAACCGTTATCAAAATTAATCGATTAGAATTTACACATAGTGCTAGAAGATAGATCGTGGAAATTTTCTTCAGATACAGCCAATAAAATTCTTTGGATATACAATACAATATTTATACACGTTATTTCATAATTGTTATTCTACAGCTTTGGATAGGTAGGCTCAGCATACATGCTGGAAATTGTATGAAATGTGGAAATTAATATGCGCAACTCTTTGTAGGTATACGTATGAAAATCTGCAAAATTACAGAATTGCACGCATTTAGGGCTTTACGTAAGGACGTGGAATCCACATTATATTCCCTATCTGCTGAGGCTGGTACTTGACATGTAATCAAACAGCATTGTTTTCTCAATGAAATGTTCTCTTGAAATATTAAAAAGCATATATATTCTCTATAATATACATGTATATACTAATACGTTATATAATATGTTAAATATTAAAAATTATATATAAATATCATTAACTTATGTTTTCCATCTTAAGAATTTTACTTTAATAAAACAGTCTTTCTTTTAATACCTTCCGTTTTTCTTGCCAAAGGCTTCTTAAACTTTTCTCCGTGTTAACACAGCTTATCCATCTTTATGCCAAGAGCCTTGAGTATTTCTTGGAGCTTCCACTAGACTTTGTTAAATACATTCGATGTCTACGCTGTTCGATAGGTATTTTTAACACTGCATTGTGCGAGTCGTTGTTTTCGGACTTTCTTTGCTTCGCGTAAAATGACAAATATTCTTTATAAAAAATATATCTAATATGTTTGACTGCTGTATCCATTACGACTGACAAATATTTTATTCCCTTATTTGCACGTATTAAATCAATAATTATTTTGTTTTGCTAGTAAACAAATGTTAAAAAATTGTCTGAATCATATTCGACCCGTTATAAAACGATTAATCCTATTCCTCGATGTGACGCAGTTCTTAAAGCAGAATTATTTACTTCTAAACATAAGATCTTTAACCCCGACAGTTCTCGGCCCTGTTCAAAATTAATATCAAATATAAAAAACAAAAAAAAAGAGTAAACGTAACATTAAAGAGGACGAAAACAGCACGAAGCACCAAGGTTAGACAAATTAATGTTCACAAAAATTGTCACTTTGAATTAACCATAAGTTATTAGCGTCGACTGGTCGCAGTAATCTACACATTGAGAATCACTAGAGTAATTAAACCAAAGAAACAAATCAACAAAACTGCCTCGTATCATGTTTAAATATAGAATTATTTTAAGTACCCACTCACAGTCCGATCAAATGTACCACCTGAAGTTAGCTGGCCTATTCGACTCGTGCAGTAGCGCCAACTTCAGTCGTTACATTCGTACTGCATTACATCTGATCGTAGCGCATGCTAAGAATATAAATATTACCCAAATATATTGTTACTATTCAAACATTTATATTTACGTGATAATTTCTAGTCGTAAAAATACTAGTAGCCGAATACGCGTGGTTCCCTAGTGTCCAAGAAGTTTGAAGATAAATACAAGTGGCTTGTGTGCCCATTATACAATTTTTGATTATACTATCTCAACGTTGCCGCGATACGCTACTTTGTGCGTAATTTAATTATTCTTAATGCTTGACTGCAAGATCCGCGCACGAGGAGGGTCGTCACATGCTATTCCATTACAAATAGTTACTTTTATCCAATTATTAAATGTTAAACACGTGCCATGTCATAATAGACCTTTGTTCTTTCACGCGGAACGGAAATATTTATTTGCATTTGGATATACTATTAAATCATTTGATTACGGCACCAGCATGGCCAATGAACGACGCGTGACGAAATCGCGAAAATTATTTCAATATACAGTACATACCACATGATTCAACGAATTAATATTGGTATGTTATGAAGATATTTATATTTTTGTTAATTGTTTATTAACATAATTGCTACGTATTCTTGCAAATGATTCTTCTTTTGTCATGGTGTCAAGGTAAAACGCAGCACGTACCAAATATTTTGTTACCATTAATTTTATAAATGGGACAATTGATAGATAATAGTGATTACGAAGCGGTTTGACCCTTTGGGCAATTTTTGATAACACTTCTTGGTACTTCCTGGAATAATATAATCGAATATAGCAACCTGATGTCACTGCAATCAAATTATTTATATAATTTTGTTTCTTCTTTAAATAAAACGTGAACAGTATGACGCGATTTTACCTGGAACGCATGAACTTTTTATGAGTAGATTAGATTTTCATTTTTCATCGTGCTATTAGGCTAATAATTATGGCTTTTAAAGGATTTTAGATTTATTATAAAAGTCATATAAAAAGGTAAGGTACCAAAAAAAATATCAAGAATCTGTAGCAATCCCAATTGAGAAAATGGCAGAAACTCGAATGATTCACGTGAAATATTCGCGTATACTATAAAATACTAATATTCTAAAAATATTTATTGCTTTTCGAGTATTCCATGATCGGTTGATTGATAACCTAAAATAAAGCCACTCGAATCAAACCGGATACGCTTATTCATATAAAAGTGACTCAAAGATTTCTAAAAAATGAATGTTAATTAACCAATCAGAACTGTTGCACAACGTCATCGGATTGCTACGTGTTCTTGTGCAATGATTCAAAGAATCGATACGCTTTGATACAAAGTTGAACTTCTTATAAGTCCACTGAAAACGTGACTGGATTTATTTTTACTAATTGCGAATTAAAGTAATATATATTTAATAGCAGATATATATATAAAACATAGATACGTAGAATTTAATTATAAATAATGATGTATCCAAATAAATAATGTGAAGTAGAGCAATGATCTAATGAGAATTTAGGGTTAATATCCCTCGATAAAAATGTCATCTGGTTTCTCAAATGATACTGCGTTCACGATAATAACACGATCAATAAATTATCTTGGAAGTCAAAAATACTGCTCCGATCACGCCTCGTTAACTATGAACGAAAATGATTTTTAATTAAAAGCCAAGAATCTCCGTATACGATAGCGGTATTCATCCACGCACGGTTATTTAGAATTGGCCAATTAGAAGGCGGCACGCCATGTGTTACAGGTTTTGTGTGTTTTCTATGTTGGTACTATTGCTTCTAGAATTAACTAGTACCTTTTGGCGCATAGCTACTCCCCCACCTTGCTGTGTGCAACTGGCGAACTACCATTAAACACACCAGCGCGAATGCACGGACAATCGTGAGTGCAAAAATTTTGCGACGATCGGCGTTAACAACATGTTTCAACGATAGCAGGAGTAAAACAAGTTAAGCGACTATTATTCAGAGTTTATCGGGAGCTTCGAAAATTGTCTGAAAATAAACTGTACTATCGGTTCGTTTCTATCAGGTAGAAAAACAATGTTACAAACAAGTGACGATTCGGTGAGTGGAAAACAAAGTGTCGAAAATACTTAGGCGGATTATGTGGCATGAAAAATAAAGGCGCGTACAAAAAGCGCGAATATTAAATCCATTATGGCTATTACGACTGAACGATACACGGAGGATTTGATAAGTGTCGTTTCACTCTAATGTATGGAATCAGCAAATCTAGGACAAAAAGATAATAGATAAAAAATCGCATGAGTTCATTGTACTTTCGTGCACGAATTCCCGGGAGTGCTGACTGAAATAAATAAAGAACTTAATATGAAACTGAATGCAGTGCAAATATAACATAACCTAAGAGTAATAATGTCTGTGGGATGAGAATGAACGTAGATATAACGACAGCATTATTGCATTTAAAAACGGTAGAATTCTACAGTTACGATCACATCTTTATTGTAGCGGAACCATTAATAAAATGTACGTCGCTCTTTGCGTAATAAAAAAACGTATAACACCTTCAAAGTGGTAAGTATCAACTTCGTTTACCATCAACCAGTGAAAAACTTTCTCCATTATTCTAGATCCATTAAATAGCTCAACCTCGACAATAAAACCACCCCATAATTACGGAGAGAATAACCCTTGAATTATTTCCTAGGGTGTTTAAGGCATAAGAAGCGGAGATAAGAAAGTGGTTCAAGTATATGTCTAATCGTCTAAAAGAATGTGTTATCATGATCAGCCTGAGTGAAGTATAAAGGCCACACGGCGTCATGGTGTCGTATAGTGGCGTAAGATTGAGGGAAGTTCGGGAGAGACTCATGACCATACGAAGAAGAGGTTAGTTACTCGAACTGAGCGTAACATGTCGATAGCGCGTGCTTCTTCATGCGATATCAACGTTCGTCGTCCAATCCGCGTTAGCCTCGGCACCAGGGCAAAGGGCACTCGTGTCCCGTCCACTACATCACTGGTCCATCTTCAGGAATCACCTTCAGTCTTCGTCATCGTCGACGCTAGGGACGGTCGATTTTTCGAAAACAGTGAAAGAAACAATAATTCATTTTAAAAAGGTGCTCGAGCAGAGTAGACAGTTGATCTGCAGCTGGAAGAGAATAGCAATTAGAAACATAAGAAAGAAGAAGAGAGAGAGGGGGAAAAAATCGGCAAAAAGCCGCCATTCTCTCGGTATGAAACGTGAAAATCGATCTGCATCTCCAAGGATCCTGTTGAGAATTTTTGAGGACACGCAGTAAATACGCATCTCATGTAAAGAGAGAACCGAGAATTAGTAATCCATAAATTGTGAGTGTTTCTGAAATTTCATGAAATCGTGATATTCGTACCGGAAATCGTCCCTTCCTTGCTCAAAGTTAAGGAGTTCAACGAGTCTAAAGGGAAAATTTCGAAAAAATGTTTATCAGGACGGCTTTGTTGATGCTTCTGATAATCAGCGTGGCCGGTAGCTGGTCACGGGCATCGGGTTCTTTGAAGAGTATATGGTCTACTCTGTATCCTGAGTCTTCTCGAGAACCTGTAGAGCAAAATTGCGCTGGTTGCGCACAAAATCGTGTTACATCGCATTACGATCCAATACTTACGGAATGGCGTGTGGAATATGTGAAGCAGCAAATACTGAAGAAATTACGGCTTTCGAAACCGCCTGAAGTCTCATTGTCGCTGTCCACTTTACCGAAGCCTTTAATAAATGGGCACGTGTTACAGCTACGTCCTGGTACACCATTGGCGCCGGAGAAACAAGTGGAAAGCTTCTATGGGAAAACAGACCAGATAGTTATATTTCCAAAACAAGGTATAAGAAACCATCAACGTTATACAACAGCCGTTTTTTCCCCGCATTCCTTAAAAGTGATGGGGAATGTATAATAAACGCACGATATGATCGATCGATCTGTAATTTTCACTTTACTATAATAATTGTTAAGTCAATTACAACGCGTTCTATTCGGTTCTGATGCGATCCCATCATTTGAAAATGTAGGGTGAAAACGACTAATAATGTGTATCGAAAATCAATCGCGTAGTTCGTAGCAAAGTTCATCTTCGTGTAAAGTTCATTTACGGATATGGGGATTGACACAAGGTCGTGTCCGTATGTGTACGACACGATTGACACATGTGATAAAAATCAAGTGCCATACATACCGGTGATAAATATTATCCCCATTGATTTTCCAAACGATTTATCAAGACGCGTGCAAGTGAAGTTGCACTTTTAGGCAGGACCATCAAGCGGAGCATGAGATAGTGTCTTGTTTTAGAACGACAATGATAACAATGTGTCAAGTATACGAGATACTCTGTCGATAAGGTAGCGTCACTCTTTACCGGCAAGGTAAAGCAATGTTATTCGACGATTGGTTCGCAATAGCGCCTATTTTGAAATCTGTACAAAGAACTTTACGCGACGTCCAGCATATCGTACGTTATACGAGCATTTGTTTCTGAGCTGCTACTGCTGTTACGAATTATTATAAGACAAGACGCGAAGTAAGGATTCTTTTGGAAAAGACGTAAATCTATTTCACAAGCCACAAATCTACTCGCTAATGTTTAATCAGTGTTTTACGGGAATGGCTGACGCAACTGTGTTAAAGTGCGGGCAAGTACTGTCGATAAAAGAGCTCTTAATAAAAAATCAGCTTCCACTACTGTCGCTATAATTTAATTAAGCTTGTTCACCCGTGCATCGTCCAGAGTCCGACGGATAAATTATCTTCGTATTAATCGCAGTCGCAATATTGAGCAGTAACGGAACATCAACTACGGCTCTCGTCTTTCGCCTCTCAGCTTACTTTACTCATTTCCACCATCATTGCGATGTTAATGCCGAACCAACGAAACATCAAGCTTTTCTTAGAATTCGAATTGCCAAATCTTAATCAACACTTCTATATCCGTAACACAGAGTACAATAAATAAAAAAATAAAATTTCAAATTATGATACCAGTTAGTGATAAATTTTTCTTCCAAGAAGATTATGACCGGGGTCATCACTTGAACCGGAAGTAACTGACTCCGTTTACACGAGTACCAATTAAAGTTTGTTTCTCAGGAATTTATAAAAATAAATTACGATATCATTGGATAACCTTAGCGAATTATCTTAATGGCTTACCCAAATCTTTTGTCAAATGATGACATAGAGTCATGAAAACTTATCGATATGCTTTCCCACAATCATTCCGTTAGAAGATTGAAAACAGTGTGACGTGACCGGCGAACCTATTGAAATATCTTGTATCCTCATTTATAATTAATTTCTATTATTAATTATATCAGGAAGAATCCTAACAGTATATCGCAAACAGCTGCTTCGTTTTTGTGATCTTGCTGCTTTCAATTAAGCGAATCGAGCCGGACGACCGATTCTCGTTGAATGTTTATGGAATGGCGAAGCACGAAGTTCAAAGAGTCCGGGGTCAATGTGGAGGGAGAAACACAAAGCGGGCTTGTGTCTGTAATATACAGTAGTCACACGCGCGTATATATATATATATAGATTCATACATTGTTGCATCAGTAGGGAAAGCTAGACACATGTCTATTGAATATAGAATATATACTCATGCAGAATAATAAGAAATATAGAACCTAATTAAGCATAAATATTTAAATTATTGTCAGATGTCAATAAAAATTTAATTAAAAAGTTTCTTAAAATTTTTGCAGAAATAAACGACCTGATGAATTGTCGACAAAACTCAAATCACTTGGCCGCTTTTAATCCAGCTGCCTGCTTCACTTTCAACTTACCAAACGAGATGAAATTCGTCGATGTGACCTCGGCTGAACTTTGGTTTTACAAGGAACTCGATGAGAATGACGTGTTCAATCAGACCTTCGTCCTCTCGGAATTGGATCACTGGGACCAGGGTGGAAGTTTCCAGAAGAATACTATAATTGCCATATTCGAGAGTACAGTAGGAGGTAATAGAGATGGATGATATATATTTTTTAGATATTAACGAAAAAATCAAAATGAAGTCGTTCACTCGTTCCTTGATATAATAGAGAAGCAATCGTTACAATAATTAAACCTATATGGCATTGGTTCGAGAGGTTACATATATAAGAATTTTAAGTAAGAAGAAAATAAGAATTATCAAAAAAAAATGCATATGGAGGAACGATTGCTTGTCTCTTGCAAACATACCCAATCTCTGGTCCGCCTGATGTAACCTTAACATTTATGTAGTATGAAATTTATCAGTAAATCAGTGAGTTAGTAAACCTTAGAAAGAGAGCAAAGTACAGTAGCACTCTCATTTTCAAAAGAATCAGTTAAATTCTATAATGACTATTTTCACTCTTGGTATCTCATCATTCAAAAAACAAATTACCGATTAACCCAAGGATATTCTCTTAAAAAATAATTTCACATTTAGCTTTAAGATATAGGCATACTGTATGCATACACTTATATAATTCTAGTCGAGTTCGCCGAACGTTTTAATAAACAGTAGTTATACAAAATAGAGGTAAGCACCCGTACTGGGAAGATTGTTAAATCACGCACGGAACAGAGTCCAATGATAAACAACAACCCCTTACATTCCACAAGCTGTTGTTTCTTCATTAAAATAAGTTATGATCTGGTTGCGGCCTGGTTTCAATCCTGCTAATGAATTGCCTTTGACTTTCCTATATTTTTTATTTTTTTTTATTGCTCCATTATCGTCGCAGATGTCATCTGCACGTTGTACAGCATGGAAACGTACTTGCAGCGTCGCCATGTCTCTCTGGAGAAATAATACCAGGATACTAAATGAACAACAGTGACAGTGGCTAAGCAAACTTGAATATAATGAAATATGTGTACGTTAGAAGCAAAAACATCCAGGAAACTCAACCAGAGTGAAATTGAAACCTGGTATAAAACCATCATCAGTTGATACAATTTGTCTGCTTCCAGGAGGCATATTTTTCCTATAATATACGCATACAGGATTGCCATGTAACATTATTTTATAGAAACTGATTGAAATTACCTAATCCAGAGATGCGATACTTCCTTAGTTTTATACTGTATTATAGAAATAATATATTATTTGCAGTAAACCAACAGACATAAGAATTTGCTGCTATGGATATTCAATTAGACTTTTGAAATTTCTGTTTACAGAAGGCTGGGTGAAGACCGACGTAAGCTTCACGGCCAGGAATTGGGTGGAGAATCATAAACTGAATCACGCCATACAAATTGCTTGTAGTAGCTGCTCCATCGATAGAGACACAGTACCAATATCCCTGGAACAGACGTTAAAACCGTTCCTAGTTATACATACGTCTCCATTGCCACAGAAAAATCGATCAAAACGCAACTCGAATTGTCTGCCTGCAATGAAGGAGTGCTGTCGTGACCAATTGTACATTAATTTTAAAGAAATTGGATGGAATGACTGGATTTTACATCCCAGTGGATACCATGCTTATTTCTGTCGAGGTTCTTGCTCTTCAGTTGCATCGATCACCATGAGTGCAACACCTTACAATAATGTTCTTACGGTGAGTTTACAATTCATAGCTAAGTCATTTCATTGTGTTTCTTATAGAGACAAAAAACGTTAATTTTCTTCATGCTCCATAGAGGTGGTTAACGATGATGGGAAACGCGACTGAGATGAAGAACAAAATAGTTCCATGCTGTTCACCAACTCAACTGTCGCCCATTCAATTACTTTACGTGGATTCGAATAATACAATAACACAAAAGACTCTGCCAAACATGATGGTCGAGGCTTGTGGTTGTATGTGAAGAGCATCTAAGTGAAATTGGGGTCCGGAGATACCCCGGAACGAGTAGCAGGACAACGTAGTGTAGCCAGAACTAAATAGCCAAAAAACATAAGGAAGGAACAGCATCCTCCAGTTAAACAGTGAAATCTTTTAATGGAAGGTTGAAGTTCTTGGGAAAGGAACGAATCGAATTATTATACAACGTTCATGACGTAGCTCGTTGTCAAAGTGGAAAGACAAAAACAAAAATGCATAATAATATATGAACTATTCTGGCTATTAACTGGCCGATCATTCGACTAAGTACCGTGAAATAGTTAGTGAATCTAGGAGAATTGTTTTCTCCTTGTCATTTCATTTCATTTCTCTGCACTTTAATAATTACGTTCGTTTCGAATTTACGATATGAGGTATTATTGCGCACAGTCACTCACATCCATATCAGTATTCGCCTGGAAGAACATTCCGTTCTAGCGTTTAATACGGACAATTATATTTAATAAGCTACATGACCGGCGGCACTTATAAGTCCGCATGATTTTATGCAATCTTTATTTATTATTAAGATATGATATGACATATAAATAGATATATATTGTATATGTCATGTCTATATCAAGAGTCTATGAAATCGACTCATGGATTTCTCTTGTATTTTTAACACTTTTATCTGTCAACATTTATTCGTAATGGGATTCATTATGTAGTGTAACTCTCATGACGTGACAAAATGACCGTAGAATAATTACGGTATTTATTGTTGACAGTTTTAGGTGGCAAGAAGATATTTAACTTATTAATTCCTTAATATTATTATCCCTTGTTTTATCGTGATTAAAATTGTTTTTTTTTAACAAACGGATTTTTAAGTTCCTACATTCTAATCGTTTGTATTTGCATTTCAAAATCTATGTAAAATTCATACTTGGAATATTAAGGGATTAATGTAATTTCAGCCATTATGATCAACGGACACGCTTGATGTACTTCCTTCGTTGTAAGGATTTTTGTTTTGTTTGAAATATACAAATCCACGGGACTACCAACCCGTGGTGGAATAATCGAAGATCTATTTTACCCAAATTTATTGTTTGTGAATTCAATCGGGAATTCTCACTGCTTTAGGCGATATAACATTTAAAGTTTATATTAACATCAGTTAATAAGATTTATTACACTTTAGACCTGGTCGACGATCCAACTCAAAAAAAGGAGCAAGAACCAACACTCGACCCTATTAAAGTAGAATAATGCTGGTCTGTGATACCCTATACAAAATTTGTCAATACTTTTGGACTGCGCATGAATTATGCGAATAATTTCTTAATATCAGTACAATTTTCTTTTTTGTAATATTAAAAATGATTACGTGTACACTACTCTTTCACGTTCTCCACAAATTACCAGAATATATGGCAGCTGGAATTCAAAGTCCATCGATTACTTTAATTAAACTTGAAGATTGTAATGGAGAAAATGAAAACGTGTGGTGCTGATAAACAGTAACCCCCCAAAAAAACCAATTACATGTAAAAAACTATGCCAAGTACAGGAGTACTGTGAATTCCCCTAACAAAAGGGATTGAAATTGTATTATTAATGCCAAGTACACAAGTCATTACATATTTGCTCATTATATGATCCAGCACTAGCCCATCATTTTAATTGTATTTTCAACATTTTCTATAACGTATTCGCTACTCTTTGATATTACTACTGCTTCTCATAGTTAATTATAATTCATTGGTAATTTAATAATTAATAAAACTTTAGGTGATTCTTAATCGAGTTGAGAACCCAATAGGACCTTTGGCAGGTCCATGTCAGGAATTCCAAAGTACTTACTTTGAATGTACTAATAGTATTCCAAGACTATATGTTTCTTATTAGGCTTTTACCGTGGTTATTTTTGACGAGTTATTCCTAATGTGCTCTATACAGAAAGTTGACGTTCGTTTTGAGTTTGAAGACTGGCATAATGAACGCAAATTTATATCAAGTAATGCACGCACGGTGATACCACTGATATCCATATTAGAGAGGATATAAAAGTTCATAAGTGGCCCGATTGTTGAATTATATCAATAAATGCATACATTAACACTTACAATTAGAAAGCAGGAACTACGGTGGGTATTGGAAGTGCTGAAAATTGTAAAATTTTTCGGAGCGTAGAATTGCTGCGTGGAACCGCGCGGCAGGGAAGAGAGGCGGGCACTTACGGGAGTGCTTAGGCTTAGAGCGCTCATTCGCCCACGAGTCGGTCGCCTATGCCGGTGTCTTGGGCCGTCCCGTCTTATCCATTTGTATCCTTTTCTTTTACATTTATTTCTTGTTTACTCCTATACTCGTAATCCGTACACTGCTATTTTTATTTTATTTTCCTTTTTATTCTTTAACTTATTCTTTAATTTCCTTATTTCTTTCTTTCTTCTTTCGGTTCTGTTCTCGTCCACCTTCCATTGTGCTTGTCTTGTTTTTCTTATTTCTTTAGCATATAATAAACTTGTGCATATAAGTGTCCAGCTTGTTGAAGCCGTGTGGTAAGAGTGAGAGGAGAATGTGCAGGATTCTTTATGTACGTCAGGCCGTGCGAGAAACAGTTGTGTTCCTTTTGGCAGAGCATTAATGCGAACGAGTCGGCAATATGTTACATAAGGTACATGACTTGCTTGGTCGCCTTGGCTGTATCGCCGGTTGCCAGTACTTGGCGCGAGACTCGACCGAGACTCTTGATATTTGTCTTCTTCGATCATTGGGCGAACACAAAGTATTAAATGGAGCTCCGTTTCTCAAATTTTCAAAATTACATTTTACTACACATAATTGCAATCATATCGATACACTTATACATATTTATTGAAAATTCATTATTTGGAAAGGCCAATGATACTCTTTACTTAAAAGTGAATGTTGCCATCTGTAGGATAATTGTCCAAGATAGATTGTCCACGAAACATTTGTAGGTAATGAATCGCTCGTCGATAATCTTTATCTATCCAGAGGAATATTGAATTATGCAGCATCAGTAGATACTGTGATAAAACCAGTGGCTAGGTGGCTGTCATTTGGCTCTGGATGTGAGCAGAGATGAGTAGGGAGATGCACAACGCTACGGTTTTAGACGATACTAAAAACATGGCGCTAAATCGTAGCGGCGAGTCCAGGAGTAGGATTTTGTGATCATCGCCTCCGTCGATAATGCATGTCCTGTCGTAGCCGAGCTGAACGTGATCACGAACGTATAGCTTCGTGGGCATGGGTTCCCCGCATCTTACCGCTGGTTCCCAGAGCAACCCTTAGAACGCGGCCGCTCACCAGATATTGCCAAAATATTTTTTTTTGTAATCTTAAATTCGAGTGCACAGTGTAAGCTCGATAAGATTTAATAAAACAAAAGCCAGCACCTGATGCCTGCTTGCGTTAAGGAGTGCAGCGATGCGGTGCTAGATTCCAGCATTATTTAACAATAGTTCCAGGCGGAACTATGGTCCCAACATTGACAACTAGAGAGAACTATTCCGGAACTGTTTGAAACACAACCTGAAAACAACACTGAAAGCCAGCTTCTTATACATACCTGCACCGAAGCATATGGTGCGACTAGTATCCTTAATAGGTATTTTAACGATGTTACGTAGCAGAACTATTGTTAAAACCTATCAGGAACTATAACACTCCTCGAGAACTATTGAAGAAGCTTATTGTTGAATATTTTTTAAGAGATTTTAGAAAAGTGCGGTGCTGGAGCTGACACCCGTGTAGCACCTCAATTTTTGAACAATGTTTCAACAATAAGGTTTTTCAAGAGTTCTAGAGGAGTTCTATAGTTCCTGATAGGTTTTAACAATAGTTCTGCTACGTAATACCATTAAAATACGTACTTTCCAAAAATTGAGGTGGCAGTCGTGGTCAATTTCTATTAACTAAAATACCATCAGGGCCACTGGGACGTTAATTAAGCTCATAGCAGTCTCCTGAGCTTATTCCTACCCTTATCTGTCTTTTCCTTATTAATTATTATTGTTTCCATAAATTCACTTTATTACTTAACATTTATATAAAATACTTAACGCAATACACTACACACAATTATTCTAGATGTACTTACACGCTGGTACATAGGTAAGCTTTGTGACGTGATTTTTCGATTCACGGTCACAAAGCGACTCCGGCTACCGATACAGATAACGTTCTCGCTTTCTGGTTCCCTTCGAGTCACCACCCTGCTGAGAAGCTATGCTCCCGGGTTGATTCGTATAGGTATGCCAACGCTCTCGTAAGATTTCGTTATTGTTTAGTTGACGTCCAGGTGCTCGAATCTGCCGTGGGGAGATAGTCTTGACGTAGCGAGTTGCCCGGTTGAGGAGAGTACCCGACGGAGACGTCTCCACTGACCGGCAGAAGCTCGGG
>NW_014332818.1:0-503 GCF_000341935.2 Cephus cinctus
CTGCTTTCGACACTTTGTAGTTTGCTGTATGGCTTGCATGTCGCTCTTGGGTTTCTAATATAGCTTCGGTGCGTTAAAGTTACTCATTTTCTCTGCTATCTTTCTTTTACCTATTCTCTTTATCGCATGTCTATTCCTTCTCCTGTCTAGCCTCTTGAACGCCACGACGCTCTCCCAGGTGAGCTAGCCTCTGAACCGGGTATAATTATTGGAGTTTTCGTCGACCGATTGATTCTCTCTCTCTCGCTTCTGTTCCTACTTTCCTTCGCGCTTCCCTCTCTTATCTTGGCGGTGTCGCCGTTTTCGTGTCTCGTTTGCCTCCCCTATTTGGCGGTGTCGTCGTTTGTGGACCTGTCTCTTTACGTTCTTGGCGGAGTCGCCGTTTACTACCTTTTCTCTTTCTATCTTGGCGGAGTCGCCGTTTATCGATCTTTCTCTTTTCTACATTAACGGTGTCGCCGTTTATTAATCTTTCTCTCTTCTATCTTGGCGGAGTCGCCGTT
>NW_014332818.1:764-4761 GCF_000341935.2 Cephus cinctus
CTTGGCGGAGTCGCCGTTCCTATCGTTTCACTTCTCTTCTCTTGGCGGTGTCGCCTTACCTGTTTCCTTTTCCCTTTCGTTGTTCCGAGCTTTCCCGCGTTTTCTTCAGAATTTCTAAGATCTCGAGTGCCCTACACTCGATGTGTTCTCCCCGGAGACCACCTGGCACCCAACACTATTTAGTTTATCGCGTATCGGGTCTTGTGAATATCGAAAATTCTTGAGAGAGAATCATACGGCGTTTTGTGTACGGTTCCCTACTTTCTGAATACCTTTTATCGTCAATCTACTTTAGCTGTGAGATTTTGTTTTGGAGAATAACATTGCAATATGTATAGTATATTTGCTTATGTATACGTGTAGATTTGTAAATAAGTAATGCACCTGGTCAAGTGCATGCATATAATGTAATATACCTATATCGAGATAAGCAACACAGCATTAGTCCAGTTAAATAGAGATATAATCGCTTATACTACTTATTTAGACTTTTCAGTCAAACCATTTTTTTACGTTATCGTGATTTGCTTATACGCTAAGTATTAAATGGAACATTTGTCTGATGTTGTTATCGTCGATCGTAGTATAGGCCTGTTGGGGACCCGCTACGTTAAATAATGGGAACGCATCGACTACGGCACATCTTGGGTGATGTGGAAGCCCGTAGATTATCGTTGTTGATGCCTTCATTATAATAAAGTAATAAATAAAATAAAAATAAAAATTTATATTTAGTTTGATTTTTTTTACCTTCAGCGTGCAGCCCGTACAACGTTTGAGGAGGTTGGAGCGGTCACGCCGGTCAAATCAGTGTTAAATTTTAGTAATCGTTTTTGTAAATTTAATGTATTATGTAATATTGGTCAGATAATATTCTTGTAAATTCATCGCTCTGAATTTTTCTATGGGAATTTTTCTATCTGAATTTTTTCACTGCAATCAATTAATTCATAAAACTTTGTAAAAACGATAAAAAATCGGCTTTCGATGCCGTTCCCCGCAGTCAACAGCCACTGGCAATGGACCCGCAGGAAATCGAAGCCAACGAATTCCGAAACGTCAAAGTACCTTCCTTCTGGAAACACAAACCAAAACTCTGGTTCGTTCAACTAGAAAGCCAGTTCACCCTGTATCGCGTCCGATCAGACGAGGTAAAGTACAGCACTGTTGTAACGTTGCATTTAAAAAAAAAACGTCCAAAAGAAGAAAAAAAAACTTCCGACGGAGAGTCTCGAACCACAGACTTTGGGCCTCGTAACCCAATGCCTTGCCTATGGACCAACATCATGTACTTTGTATACTTACTTCGGAACTGAGAGATAAACCGTATCCACGATTTTCCTTTAAACACACAATCATCTTACCTAAATTATTAATATGAAAAAAAACGAGAAGCTACCCAAAGAAATTAAGGTAAGGTCTACAACAAATAGCACATAGTTATTTAAGAAAATGATTTCATATTTATTTACGTGCACTTGCATATGTGATTTACAATCTGAAAATATACATTCCCAATAGAAAGCAATGAGAATTATAACACTGAAATACGTTTCTATTATATAATCTTTGATACATTTGATAAATCCTACAATTTTTCCATCATTAATTCTATTTAGAATGTTATTAATGTGACTTGGAACAAATGGTGTTCGTTTCTCACACACAATTTGCGCGTGCGCGCTACAGTCTCTTTTAGTACAAATCCCGACTCATAGGCAGCGCCACAAGATAGCTTGGGATTGTGGGGGCACAAGCAGTTTCACCACAATATATTTTATTTATGTACAACGTCAAAAGGCAAGCAAAATGACAGGTAATGTTTTTAACAAATCGTTTCTTTATTTTTAGTATCACGAGGATGAACACAAAACCATGCCGCGAGGTAAGTAGCTAGAAGTACGAAAGTGTAACTAACGCTACGCTTATCCGTGGCGCTAGTGTTTCTTGTTGCTGCGCGTTTCTAAAGGCTAGTTTCCAATTTTACATCCTTTTGGGTTGATCTCCACAGGATTTTCGGGGCGCCATCTACCCGCCGGGATTGGAACTAAAATTTTACTATAGTATATGCTTGACATACCCCCACCACGTCCTCCGCACCTCTATACCTATCAAGAAACTCGGTCGAGTCTCGCGCCAAGTACAGGAACGAAATATCTTATGAACCGCTATATATGAGGAAAAGTTATTGATACATTCACTATAGGAATTGAAGGTTCTGAAGCGATTGCCACCAAGTTCAATATGATTAGTGTACGAGATCAGGGCGTATTGAAATGGCGAGCGATATGATTTTATTTCAGTTCCGTCGTCGTCGTCATCGTCGTCGTCGTCGTCGTCTTCGCACGTCCATCGCATTTTTTACACGACAGATGGCCCTTTGCCTTCTTTACCTATTTGTACTCTGGAAGGTGTTGGTAATTTATGAATACACAACACAATCAAATACACTTTGTACGTGATGCTACCGTTCACACCGAATTTCCAGTTGACATAAGGCTACTTTCACAATAGTATAGAATTATTAAGGCTTTCATGTGGAGCGCGTGTGCATGCGTGTACGTATGTGTGTATGTGTGTGCTTTAACATAGTTCCTCATATTTTAGGTGACAATTTTTAGAGATATGGGATTTCCAGATCCTCCTCTCCGTAGTTTTCTGTAACTAGGTGTCGGATGTGGAAGTCCAGGGTGTCCAAGTGTTCCGCTCCGTAGTTTCTTGTATCTAGGTGTCGGGCGTGGAAGTCCAGGGTGTCCAGGTGTTCCGCTCCGTAGTTTCTTGTATGTAGGTGTCGGAGAATTATAACACTGAAATACGTTTCTATTATATAATCTTTGATACATTTGATAAATCCTACAATTTTTCCATCATTAATTCTATTTAGAATGTTATTAATGTGACTTGGAACAAATGGTGTTCGTTTCTCACACACAATTTGCGCGTGCGCGCTACAGTCTCTTTTAGTACAAATCCCGACTCATAGGCAGCGCCACAAGATAGCTTGGGATTGTGGGGGCACAAGCAGTTTCACCACAATATATTTTATTTATGTACAACGTCAAAAGGCAAGCAAAATGACAGGTAATGTTTTTAACAAATCGTTTCTTTATTTTTAGTATCACGAGGATGAACACAAAACCATGCCGCGAGGTAAGTAGCTAGAAGTACGAAAGTGTAACTAACGCTACGCTTATCCGTGGCGCTAGTGTTTCTTGTTGCTGCGCGTTTCTAAAGGCTAGTTTCCAATTTTACATCCTTTTGGGTTGATCTCCACAGGATTTTCGGGGCGCCATCTACCCGCCGGGATTGGAACTAAAATTTTACTATAGTATATGCTTGACATACCCCCACCACGTCCTCCGCACCTCTATACCTATCAAGAAACTCGGTCGAGTCTCGCGCCAAGTACAGGAACGAAATATCTTATGAACCGCTATATATGAGGAAAAGTTATTGATACATTCACTATAGGAATTGAAGGTTCTGAAGCGATTGCCACCAAGTTCAATATGATTAGTGTACGAGATCAGGGCGTATTGAAATGGCGAGCGATATGATTTTATTTCAGTTCCGTCGTCGTCGTCATCGTCGTCGTCGTCGTCGTCTTCGCACGTCCATCGCATTTTTTACACGACAGATGGCCCTTTGCCTTCTTTACCTATTTGTACTCTGGAAGGTGTTGGTAATTTATGAATACACAACACAATCAAATACACTTTGTACGTGATGCTACCGTTCACACCGAATTTCCAGTTGACATAAGGCTACTTTCACAATAGTATAGAATTATTAAGGCTTTCATGTGGAGCGCGTGTGCATGCGTGTACGTATGTGTGTATGTGTGTGCTTTAACATAGTTCCTCATATTTTAGGTGACAATTTTTAGAGATATGGGATTTCCAGATCCTCCTCTCCGTAGTTTTCTGTAACTAGGTGTCGGATGTGGAAGTCCAGGGTGTCCAAGTGTTCCGCTCCGTAGTTTCTTGTATCTAGGTGT
>NW_014332818.1:5069-5325 GCF_000341935.2 Cephus cinctus
TTGTATGTAGGTGTCGGATGTGGAAGTCCAGGGTGTCCACGTGTTCCGCTCCGTAGTTTCTTGTATCTAAGAGTTGGTGTCGAAGTCCAAGATGCCCAGGTGTTCTGCTCCGTAGTTTTTTCCATCTAGGTGTTAAATGTGAAAGTTCAGAGTGTTCAGGTGTTCCTCTCCGTAGTTTCTTGTATCTAGATATCAGATATCCAGGGTGTTCAGGTGTTACGCTTCGTAGTTTCTTGTATCTAGGTGTTAGATGTGG
>NW_014332818.1:5510-26863 GCF_000341935.2 Cephus cinctus
ATTAGGTTTCCCGTTCTGAATCGATCGGCACCATGATCTATACAATTGCTGTACGAGATCAAGGCATATTGAAATAGCAAACGAGATGATTTTAATTCAGTTCAGTCATCGTCGTCGTCTTCGTACCTCCAACTACTTTTTTAGATAACAGATGGCACTGATTACAACACGTAGTTGAGACTTTTGTCAAAGCTTACGAAATTCCTACATGATTCAACTTCTTTCTAAATGAATTTCATTCTACATTTAAGAATCTACTTTCCTTTCAAATTTATATATATTTTTGTGTTTTTAAAAAAAATCAATTTATAAATTACATTTATATGGCTTTTAAGATTTTCGACAACGCAATATGTTTATCTGATTAGTGACATTGCAATGTATTTATACTACTGTTTGTTATTAAGCTTTTACCGTGATTATTTTTGACGAGTTATTTTTAATATGCTTTCTATAGAAAATTGTTTTTTCAATTTTCTATTGAAAATTGTTTTGTACCAAATTTATATCAAGAAATGCACGGACCCGCCAAGTAGTACTCGATAAGGAATCACCTAAAGTTTTATTAATTATTAAATCACCATTAAATCATAATTAAATACGGGAAGCAGTAGTAACATAAAAAAGTAGCGAAAACGTTATAGGAAATATTGAAAATATAATTAAAATGATGGGCCAGTGCTAGATCATATAATAGGAAAACATGTAGTGACTTATGTACTTGGCCTCAATAATATGATATCAATACTTTTTGTTAGAGGAATTCACAGCAATCCTGTACTTGGCGTAGTTTTTTACACGTAAGTGTTTTTTGGGGGATTAAGCTTTTACCGTGATTATTTTTGACGAGTTATTGGTAATATGCTTTCTATAGAAAATTGGTACTGGTTTTGTACCAAATTTATATCAAGAAATGCACGGACCCGCCAAGTAGTACTCGATAAGGAATCACATAAAGTTTTATTAATTATTAAATCACCATTAAACCATAATTAAATACGGGAAGCAGCAGTAACATAAAAGATTATGTACTTGGCCTCAATAATATGATATCATTACTTTTTGTTAGAGGAATTCACAGCAATCCTGTACTTGGCGTAGTTTTTTACACGTAAGTGTTTTTTGGGGGATCTACACTCAACGCCCCCACCACGTCCTCCTCACCACTATACCTATCTACTCTCAACGGCACTACCTATGGAAGACACTATATAAAAATAGGTCTGAATGAAAGAGTAGGCTTGTGTAGTTTCGGGAGAGCATACATACGTGCAATTACTGAATTGTTGGTGGTAAGATATTTTTTAGTATTGTCGTGTATATATTGTTTTCTAGATAGTTCCTTGATTAGTTTGTTATTAGATTCCTGTATTGTGTTAGTAGGATCTCTTAAAACTTCTTTGTAAGTACTCACATCCCTAAGTATGTCAGTGACAGAGTGTATGTAAGATGTTTTGTCTACTGCTACAGTGATGTTTCCTTTGTCAGCTTTGGTGATCATTATGTCAGTGTTATTAGTTAGAAATTCTTTTACTGTTTTAGGTTCATTGACTTTTCTGTTATCTAAATTATTATGTTGTATGAAATTTTGTAAAGTATAGGTAGTTCTGTTTCTTACTTCAGTTCTATGTTCAGGATCTATTAACCTAATACCATTTTCTATGTTTGTAATTATATTCTCAATTGAGAGATTCTTACTGTTGTACGGAAAACTGTTTTTCACCTAGTGTCAAAATGTTTGAGACTGTCTGTGGAATTTCTGTGTTAGTGAGATTTTTAAACCATTTTTTCCTGTTATCTAGACATGTAATATTGTGCGAGTTCAAAGTATTAACCAGATGATTGAATTTAGTGATTTGTTTTGCTCTGATTTTGTAAGAAAGTTGTCTTTGAAATTGATTCTCTATTATTAAGAATCTATCTAAAATGTGTTCAGGTATAAGAAGTCTCATTTCACATTCTCTGTTGTGTTGTGTAATTTTTAACCTGTAGATGTTTGTGTTAATATCTCTAATTTCTATGTTCAAAATCCTGCTTCTGGTCTGTATTAAAATGTTATCAAAACTGCGTATATCTGTGTAATTGTTGAAATGAAAATTTTTTTCTTTGGCTGGAAACCTGGTCAACAATCCTCACTTCCAAATTATACATGACCAGCCGACATTTTCAACATTTCAATTATTTTTATGCCCAAGATTTATAAGTGTATTTTTGTTTTTGGTAATTTTCCGTAATACCTTCTTTATCCGTCTAAATATTATTTATGCTATTAAAACATGAAACAGCGTAACATAGGTGTTTGTCACAGGTAGGGTCTCGGGAAGAAGAAACGTTCGCTGTTTGATGTACCAATTTATTGCATGTATACGATGTAATATAATACAATATTTGTAGACTAATATAATCATATATTTAATGAATCTTAAGTTAACTAGGTGAACCAATAAGCATAGTTGATAATTAAGAAAAAAAAAGGGATGAGATGTGAGTTCCGAACTCGAGATTCTCGGACGTTAACCCAGCACCAAGCACGTACGCTACCGAGCCATTGTGCTGTAGAAATTGGAAACTTTATATTTCTGTAGTTACCCACGTTCGAGGGTTTGTTTAAAGTTTTATTTGCTCACTCTATTATTTACAAAGCTTCATATGGATATTAAGGGAATTAACATCGGCAAAATTTACTACCTCATTACTACGGTTTATGTAATATGCAGTAAGAAAGGGTGGATTTCTTCCTTCCTTTCCTTATGGCTGACTCCTCCAATGAGATGTGCCAGAAAGGGTGGATTCAAGTCTCCCTACTTGAGTGTTCACCCGGTTTAAAATCGTGGATCTCGAGGAACACACGAATTCATTCGACCAATCAAAAACATGGAACTAGTTCGAGAGTCTCGTTCAGGTGGCGCGTCGACGCGCCAAAACACAGCTCCAGATTATCACGCGTAGTATTACTATATATACACGACCAATCAAAAACGTGGAACTGCTTCGAGGGCCCTCTGCTATGGTGGCGCGCCGAAACCAGAGAAAAATTGAGACCACCAAAATCAGGCTCATTGGCAATCTCCCTACTCATCTCTGTTGAAACGAACGTGGTGGGGGTGGGTCGCATAGTGAAGCAATTCCGAATAGCTGCATAGAGTCGCTGTGATCGGATAACCCGTATGCACGAGGGACGCGGGGGGCCGGAAGGATCACTCCATCTCTGTCCTATTCGTGGTTTCCACGATGGTATCGCTTGAATGTTGACTGTAAGTAGATACGCGAAACAGTTTATAATGTCTAGCAAAAAGCGTAAATGCCGATAGACTGACTCGATGTGATGAAATACATATACCTATAATCCCAATAAAATCTTAATTACTCTAAATCCAAATAAATGCGAAAAACATGAATGATTTTGAAACTTTTATTTTCTCCGTTTCAATTTTTCCAAATTCTTATTATTTGTTTTGCAGGTTTCCAGTTTCTGATGCAGGTAAGTACGGATAATTATCAACTATTGCTTTTTTCCAATTTTCACAGGTTTGTTTTTCGATCACTATAAAACGTAGGTAGGTAAAATAAAAATAATTCTTTAAATTTTATCTATTTTATTTAAATTTTCGCAGCATTGCAGGTATTCGAAACAGATAGTGACGCTTTGACACATTTACACTACTTATTTATTAGTAAATTTGGCGAGTTTTTTCTTTACAACAAACTTCTTTGTCTGTTTCAGATTCTCCTGGTGAGCGTTTTGCCTCATTCTTAATCTAATGTAGTATACTAACGCATAGGACAGAATTTCGGATGCGTGCTCTTTACAGGGAAATATGAAGGAGTACGTATTAAGAACTTCATCGAGGGTACCATCGAAGACGTCAACGCGAGAGGAATACTTTGCAAATGACGCCTCTACACGGCGAATGAGATGGAAAAAATGGTGATTCTCAGGAGTAAGCGAGTCTATTACGGAGGTTTCACAAGTCGAAACGTCCATGGGAGAGAGTGACAACCCAATCTCTATGCGATTGACTGGTGAAGGAACACGAGCGAGATCTGTAATATCAAGGGAATAAATTTATGTTTATTCTTTGAAGTCCATTGCATTATTTTCCAATGATGCGATAAATCGTGCTTGCTCCAGAAAACTCACCTGCAGAAGTACTGGTTTCTGGAATTACATTCCTTTGCGCATGTGACATTTGCTTTGCATATGCATGATTGCTATATTCCAAACGTCCCAACAAATCTGCTACGAGACGTTCATCTCTGTTAAGATTGAAAGCCTCTACAATAGTAAGTATTAATGACCATTTCTTTTTCAGGAGTTGCACCTTTAATAATCGTACGTATATATGTCATTTGATATAGAATTTTTTCAGGAGCTTATTTTTACAGAACTTTCAAAGTAACAAATATGCGTAACGTTTTGCATTTTCAGTATGATGAATAAAAATAGTAATAATTCTTTTGTTCCTTATTTTTCAACACTTGGCTATGATAATAGTTTTACTTACGTTCCCTGTTCTCAAAAGATGAATATCCATTCGAAGCCCTCTGAGAAAGCAATGGATTGTCTCCCAGATGATCGCAGCTCGATACTGACATGGATGAAGATGACATTCCAGTATTTTGAACAGCGAGTGGAACTCGATTAATATCTGCAATGAAAACTTAAGCAATGTATGTCTCTATCACCTACATTCCATATCTTTGTATAACAATATAATAAATATTTCCTGTTTAAGGAAACTTACCAGTGTACACACTGAACCCTTGAAGTGGCAATTTCATGGGAAATGAAAACATTGCTCCAATTCAACCATTGTTCTGATCAACAACACTGGAAGAATCTAGTTGCGATGGCTCACAGTTCTCCTTGTCATCATGAAATCTTGTTGGCACAGCAAGCTTTTTGAGCTGTGGAGACTCGTACGAAATCTTTGATGAAAAAACAGATTATTTGAAGACAAATATTTTGAAATTGCATGTGGAATTTTTTTATTTAACTTACTCGTGCAATAACTCGGCCATTCGCGTCGAACTTGACCCATTCGCAAGCAATATCCTCCTCGTTAAAATGTTTCTCACACACAATATCACTCTGCTGCAACTTTACGATGCCCGGTATTGCTTGTTCCCACTTTTTCCAGGTCGTAATATCTTTCGGCACACGGAATACGGAACGTTTCTCTGCCGTTCTGCTGCCGGTTCTACATCCTGGTACCGCACACCACTTTTCCATTTTGAAGCACTCACTTCCTAGTTCATAGTCTGCACGATTGCAGGTTATGTTCATCTGCGGAACCCGATCACAGCGCCGCTTGTTTGGAACTAAATTCTACCTCAGTAAGTGACCATACCCCCACCACTGAAATTCGAGGTCGTTTCAAGACTTGTATGTAAGACCGTGTCCCGGATTACTTATCTCTTGTGATCTTTATTGTATCGATAACGAGCCTAGAGCTCGTGGTGCTCCTTTGAGGGTATCTGGCGCCCAACCACCTTTTCGAGTTTGCCGAGACCACTTACGCTCCCGATTTCCGTTTGGTAAAGTTCAGTTTTGTAGACAGATCATATCGTTGCATTACATTACAAGAAACTCGGCAGCAGCCGAAAGTAATTTACTAAGGAGAATAGTATTAAATTATTACGTTATAATTTTTATAATACTAAAACATTATCCTACGGAAAAATTTTCATTTTTATATGGTGAAAAATCAAATAATACAAGATCTATTAGTTTACTGCAGCTTCATTGGCTGAAAGTGCAAGCTTTATTGAAGATTTCTATTTTAGCAAGTTTGTAAATAGATGCAAACTTGAACACAACTCACAATTACAAGTCATTATGAATATAAAGTAAAAGATTCTTTTTAAATTTCATTTAATGAATAAATAAAACAAATTTGTTAATATGTTCCACAAAAACATTTTTATAAGAGCATTCTGGGTAAATAAAGAATATGCTCAGTGGCTAATCATGTTGTACTTTTTGCATAGCTTAATTACAACATATGTAAATCATAAATCATAATTTGGTATTTTAGGTATAGAGTATTTCTAAACCCTAGTTACTTTGCACCAAAAGATCCTTGATCTTACAATTCTGTGTGTTCATGATGTTGACTTTTGAAGTCACTGGGATGAATGAAGAGACCTTCAACTGATTGCCATTGCACATGGCTGCCTGATACGGAATAATCTCCTACAACTTCAATTTGACCACTGATTGGAGTGCTGTAAGTTCTACCACTTACCGCCAAATACCTGAAAAATGAAAATAAAGCAAAGGTAAATAATATTTTTAATTCTCTTAAGATTATTATTTAGTGAGTTCTTATAAATAGAAACTTGCTATACATACACAACATGATAACATTAGAGTCAAGAATATCTTATAGGTATATAGTTATTCTCCATCATTTATTTTCTAAAATATTGGTGCTCTTGAATTTTTTATCTGATAAAAAAAAAGTTGGGTGCACCCGCTTAAACATGCCCTCATAAACTAGTCCATCTAAACCGTGAGAGCTCCGATGCCAGAAATATTGACTTAAACAATAATGTACGGAAATGAACCAGACATAAGAGCAATGTCCGTTATAATTCAAGTTAAAAAATTACACTTTCTATTTGAAGTTTTTAAGGACATTCGTTGATCCACAAGCAAGTTAAACCCATTCCCACCCCTTTTAAACTTCCGACTATCTGCCCGCTTGATGGCAGATGCAGGAAAGGATTGTTTCCTTCTGTAACATTTTGTATCAAATACAAGATGTAAAAGTACCAACATCTTGATATTATAATAAAAATTGGAGGTGAATAACAGCATTATAATTTACATTTTCCAACCGCATTGACCTCTGTGTACATACATGAGCCATACTGCTATTTTTTAGAATTGGTTGAACACCATTTAATTAAAGATTCTTACGCATCAGTGTCAATGTGTTTTAACATCACAGGTTCATTCCTTTCCCAGAATTCATTTTCACAAACTACAAGCCAGTGATCACCACTATCACCTTCTCCTTTATTTCCATATGCAGAAACTTCCTGTTTTCCGCTTAGTGGAGATCTTACATGATGTGAATGCAAGTTTTTTTTAGTTGAAACATGTTCTAACCGAATTATATCTCCACATTTCAATGGCTTCCTATGAATATAACATATTTATTAATATGTATTTATTATATTTATGCTAACAATTATCACTTTCTTATTCTAATTTACCCTCGTATACAGTGATTTCCAGTTTCAGCCTTAACTAGCCAATAAGAATTTCCATCATCTTTAACTTCCGTGCCTGTTACAGATTGTTGTCCACTACCTCCTCCATATTTTATATCATGTGAATGCAGTCGTACGTTATGATCAATATTCATTAACTTGACAATTGAACCACAGGTCACATATCTGGTTCCTTTAGCTATAAATATGAAACAACTGTATTATGAACTACACTAATTAAAAGTTATTTAAAAAAATATATGCTAATATCTTAGTTAAAAGTAACTTAAGACTAGCTTATTTAACTTTTAGAAAACAAGCAGATTTTTTTCAACTTTTATGGTTTTTGACTTGGAGCTTTAATATATATATATGCCAAAGTATATGAGAATATTGTACTGTATATTGTATGGGAAAAAAAGAGACTAATATAAAATCAAGAAATCTACTTTCTGTTTTCTACAGGTTAAAGTAATACATACGAGGATATTATACGTGACTGAATTGACAATGGGATATATAATTCTTTAATTATTTAAAAATTATGAAGCAATATTGTTTTTAAACATGGTTTAGTTTCAAAAAATTGATAAACATGCATTTCCTATGGTTTAGAGTTTAATTCTCTCATAGAAACTAATTTTCTAATAATTATACAATTATTTAATTAAACTAAGTCTCTATATCTTTACTTTACCATTTATGAACTTCGTGTGTGATAATAATAGGATGAAAAATATAAAATATACTTGGATAAAGTAACCACTAAACCATTTCGCAGCCATTTTTAAAGGAACTAGCAGTTCAAAACGTGTTGTTCTGTTATTGGTAAATGGTTCTTCCCCTTTTATTTCCTTAATAAAGTCTCGTTACCTCACTTTCCAAAAAGTGAAATTCTTATTGGATGATATTTTTAAGTAACCAATGAGAATATGCACTTCTTGAAAAGTACAGAAAGATAATGAGACAAACCTCTATTAGGTCCGTTCGTGCAAGCGATTTTACGTGCTCCGGAGCACTACAGGTGTGTTCGAAAATGATCCAAGAGCAGTGAGAGCATGTGGTGTCTCGATCAAATACGTGCAATAAACAGAGAAGCAAGGATGCAGCCTCTGTTCTCACCTCATTTTCGAACATAATTATAGTGGTCTGGGGTCGATTGTGTATATATTGTAACGAAAATGAATTTTCGTTAGTAGGAACCATTCGGGAGGGGTTTGGTAAGCAGCTGGCGTAGCTCAGTGGTCAGAGCAGTCGACCAGTGATCGAAAATACTACATGGCGGGTCCGTGCCAAAAATTCCAAAGTACTTACGTTGAACGTACTAATAGTATTCTAATACCATATGTTTGTTATTAAGCTTTTACCGTGATTATTATTGACGAGTTATTGTTAATATGCTCTATATAGAAAGTTGATATTGGTTTTGAGTTTAATGACTGGCATAATTTATATAAAGAAATGGACGGACCCGCCAAGTAGTACTCGATAAGGAATCACCTAAAGTTTTATTAATTATTAAATGACCATCAAATCATAATCAACTACGGGAAGCAGTAGTAATGTAAAAGAGTAGTGAAAACGTTATAAGAAATTTTGAAAATACAATTAAATTGATGAGCCAGTGCTAGATCATATAATAAGAAAATATGTAGTGACTTATGTACTTGGCCCCAATAATCTGATATCAATACTTTTTATTAGAGGAATGCACAGCACTCCTGTACTTGGCGTAGTTTTTTACACGTAAGTGTTTTTTGGGGGATATCACAAGTTTTTGTTGCTCAACGGGACATAGAAGATCTAAGCACTGAAATATATATTGTCACAGATATAAAATGTAAATGCATTATGATGTTGCTGATCAGAAAATATATTGCGTTGTTGAAAATGTTTAATGGCATATAAATTTAATTTGTAAGTCCCTTTTTCTAGGAATGCATAAAGGCATATACAAATTTTTAAAGAAAATGTAATCTTTAATGCATATAAGCGTCGTTAATGGTGTCCAGCTTGTTGAAGCCGTGCGAACATCAGAGAGGATACTATAGTTTGAGCGAAGCGCCAAAGCTTGTTGCACACTTTTGTGGACTTCTACGTTTGACACCTAGATACAAGAAACTACGGAGCGGAACACCTGGACACCCTGAACTTCCACATCCGACACCTAGATGTAGGAAACTACGGAGCGGAACACCTGGACAAACTGTCACCTAAAATACGAGAACTATGCCGAAGCACACATATACATACACCCATATACGCGCGTTCCACATGAATGCTATTAAAAACTGAATAATTCTATACTGTTGTGAAAGCACCCTTATACTAACTGGAAATTCGGTATGAACGGTAGCTTCACGTATAAAGTGTATTTGATTGTGTTGTGTATTCGTAAATTACTAACACTTGTACAAATAGGTAAAGAAGGCACAGCAGTCAGCGCCATCTGTCGTGTAAGAAATGCGATGGACGTGCGAAGACGACGACGACGACGACGGAACTGAAATAAAATCATCTCGCTCGCCATCTCAATACGCCCTGATCTCGTATACTTATCATATTGAACGTGGTGGCAATCAATTCAGGACCCTCAATCCCTATAGTGAATGTATCAATAACTTTTTCTCATGTATAGTGGTTAATAAGATATTTCGTTCCAAACACAGGTATAAGAGTTGACTCAAGTAAAGAGTCTCAGCGAGCTGTGCCCTGTACAGCCGGTTGCCTGTACTTGGCGCGAGACTCGACCGAGTCTCTTGACATAACTACGGAAGCCCGGTAGTGATATCTGATTTTTTACTCGGTAAGTCTGAACTTCTTCATGCTGACACTCTTTGTCTTCCTATTTTTCATTACTATGCATCTTCTGACACATTGTGTCTGCATCATCAACAAATAGTACTGGACAGGGGTGGGACACTCCAAATGGGCTATAGGAAAGCATAGAATACTTATACAACCTACCCATCAGATGGCGTTGCGGCTCGTGCTAACAGTCTAAAGCACGGGAGTGCCGTGTCTCCAATAAGTGGTCTGTGGTAGTAGACTGCTCACTGTTGCCGCAGAAAGTGTAACCGGGAATAGAAAGAGAGAATATCGTAAGGACCGTTCTGTCCTTTTCTATTGGTCGAAAGTTTTCTGGATGGAAGGGGTTCAGGACTGTAATATGCAAAATAAGAACCATATGCAAAATTACTTCGCACATCTGTAATGTATGTACGTTGTTACAGTCGAATCATGGGTTTAGTTTCCACCGTGCAGGGTTTGAATAGAGTTAAGCAGCCTCATTGGTTAATTCCATTCAACTCCTATACCTGATTAGTTAACTCTATTTAAACTCTGTACGGTGGAAACTAAGCCATGGAGATAGAAGTGTTTATCAATCTAGCATATCTCCTCGTTAGAGGAGTCAGCCATAAGGAAAGGAAAGAAAGTAAGTGTTTATCAGAATTCAATATTACTAAAAAAAATGGTGATTCGCTGTCTTAAGTGTGGACTATCGTGAGACCTGTATTTTGAGCCCAATACGATAAGCTTTCACAAGTAAAGTAGAAATATAACCTTAAATTTTATGGTTAACATAAGATTAATATACATTTTACTGCGTAAGGTTCCCTTATTCCTGATTCCACTCCTGCCCAAGAAAAGGACAGAACGGTCCTTACAATTTACTCTCTCTTTCTATTTTCCGGTTACACTTTCTGCGGCTACAGTGAGCAGTCCAGTTCAGACGTACCGAGTAAGAAATCAGATGTCACTACCGAGCTTCCGTACATAACTGTTAAAGAAGTTAATAAATTTATAATATATAAATTTAAATATATATTATAATATATAATTAAATATATATTTATAATATATAATTTATAATAATTTATATTAATAATAAGTTAATAAAATAAAGAAGTTAATAATAAAATATATTCGATTCTGATTATTAAAAAATATTTGAAGAATTTTCATTCAACTGTAATGCAATCATTTATTTTATGACTGAAAATTACAATACATGTATAGAAATTGTTTCTTGCTAAAGACAGGTATATTGTGATATTACTGTTCGATGACTTCACTTTCAATATACAAGCAGAGATGATTGTGCTAATTTGGATGGAAAACACTTTGAAATACTAGACATTTACAACCGTTCTTCTTTCATTTACATCCGGAGCTTAATAATTCTTATAAATTTTAGCATTATTGGTTTTCTCGTTTGAAATTTTGGTCACAATATTTGGCGTACAAACGCAGCCACACATCCCCCCCTTTTTTTAATGAGGAATACATAACCCCTTCCCCTCATATGGTTTATGTGGTCGTGCTTAAAAACGAAAAACACCATAAATGTGGCTTATTTCAACGGTACGTTCATTACAGGAATTTTAATAAATACCGCTTTATGCACTTGTGTCCATTACATAACATGAGTTACCCAAAAATACCACGTGACAAATTTGTACAATTATTGAGGGTGGAATATTTCTTTATGTTTGGTGTAATGCACGTATGTCTGTAGTCTATGATAGCCTAAAATATAATGGTACAGTATAATAATAATTTTTGATCCAGTTACGCGAGGTTTTGAAGGGCTCTGGCGTGCTGCCACCCTCGTTTATCTGACGTCACTGACTTCGCCATCTTGAATTTCTGAGATCTGTACGTTTTTCCCGAGAGTAAGCGAAAATTGTCAACATTTTCTGTGGATCATAAATGGGCTATCGCTGAACGACGACGTGAAAATGTCGGATGCAGATTTGCTCACCGCTGAATCGAAAAATAGCGGGCTCGAACTTTACTTGTCAGGTTAGACTGTCATCCAGTTTTTTTTCGTTGGACGAAAGAAATTCCGTTCTATGACTCTACATATAATTTCGCCAGACATCCAATATTTGGCAGCAAGTTGCTTTACGTCATAATAATGACAAATTACAATGGAAATAGAATTTTTGTAGAATGGTTAAACGATATATCACGTCATATACATATACTTACGACACGTGATGATCAACTGTCAGTATTTATTAGATATAATAATGGCTATGTTATAATTTGCAAAGTATTACTTTGATATGCTTGTATATTCATTTGCTGTTATAATCACACCTAGTGTGCGATTGAAAATAAAACAATGAATTCAGATCTATATTGGGTATTAAATTAATTGATTTGTGAGTTAAATGATCCTGCCACATACTCAGTGTCTGTAATTAAATTCCTTTTGTAATCTTTGATAGTTAATTTAATGCATTTTTTCATCTAATTGTATTGGGAATAACAAATTTAGTTATATTGTTTATCCGATCCAAAGAATGACACTTCCATCAGAATTCTGTGAAAATTATCTTTCTTCAAATAGTGTACTGTATATATAACTATGTCAGTCGATGCCAGGTTATATTACATTAATTAATTAAACGATATAATCAATTTTCAGCTTGTAATATTTGTGGTCAGAGTCATGATACACACGACTGCCCTTTTTTACTCGATTTGCATTATGTAAGTGGTAATAATTTTACTTTTTATATGACATATTTTGCATGTTATAAAATATTATATTTCACAGGTTACTGATATGCCAGTACTGTCTCGTGCAAGACAAACTCTTCCCAAAGATTTGGAAATTACTCGAATGGCAGATGGTTCAACCACAGTAATCACAAATGTTGATCTTCCAAGAGGCACAACCTTCGGTCCTCTGTGTGCTAAAAGAAACTGGACAATGAATCCACTAACCAATTTTCCAATCAGAGTATTTGGAAATATAGCTGCTGAAACGTATCATTTGGATTGCTCAAATGAGAACAATTCCAATTGGATGCGTTTTATTGTTCCTGCATCTAATGCAAAGGAACAAAATCTTATTTGCTATCAGGTACACAGATGAACATATTTTTTAAATTTATTTTCTTCTGGATCATATTACTTTGGATACTCTGTTTTTGTATCTCAAAAGATGTACAACAGATGTTGATATGTAATAATAATAATAATAATAATAATATTTTCAGGTGAAGCAAGATATATTTTATACCGCCATGTGTATGATTCCAAATGGTGAAGAATTGCGGGTTTGGTATGCACCATATTATGCACTGAAAATGAAAATGCCGTTATACAATATGGATTTTGCAAACATCAGTGCTACTCTACCAGATTCAGATATGCAGCAAATCGTCAAAGCTAAATCTGATGGAGACCAAATAGGATTATTAAGTAAAATTTAATATTGCACAATTATTGTGGAAGCTTGGAAAACATAACTTCTTTTCGTTTTTCTAGACAAAGATGTTGCGCAAGAATTAGCAGAGAAACTGCCAGCTCAACATTTGGGGGCTCGCGATGATAAAGCAAGATGGAACTGCAGAATATGTTCAACAGTTATTTGCTCAGTTGTTTTATATGCCAAACATTTAATGGAACATTATAAACCATTACTTGGGGTTTATTGTAATATGTGCAATAAGAAATTTAACAATGTTTCAGTAAGTTAATTGAACGGTATAAGTATCTCCAAGGTTTTTCAATTTAATTATTTGATTAATTAATCTTGTTAATAAATGAAAATGATATTGCGGTCATCAGGCTTTAGAGCGGCATAAAAACATGAAGCACCCAGAGGAAACATCAAACGAAGGAGTTATCGGTATTCCAACTTCTGAAAGTCAACAACAACAAAATGCACAGGTACATGGTCGTAATTAGAATTTTGATAAACTCCGGGACTATTTGGTTATAGATATCACAATATCGTAATATATTTACAGACAATATTTCTTAATATGAACGATTCCGACGGTCAAACATCAGATGCCATGAGAGACATTTTAGAAAAATTTAAAGCTGGAAAGGCTATAACGGAAAATAGTCTGTATTTGTCTTCATTACCAAATGATAAAGAGCATCATGCTGATCTTCCACTGTTGGATACGAATTCTATAATTGTTAACGATTTACTGCAAAATAATGGATCTCTTATTGAAAATTCTTCTCTAAAATCAATTTTAGAAAATCAGTGTCTTAATATGAATCTCGGATTGAATAGTATTGCAGATTCAATGCTATCAGAAAATATATCTGCTGTTGATTCTGTTAAATTTAATGTTGAAGAATTAGCATCGGAGCTTTTGGATATTGTTCCAGATGTTGACAATATCAACAAAAAGATAGATAATTTGGAATGTGACATTTGTGACAAAAAGTTTGAGAAAGTGGATTACCTCTATCGTCATTTAAGAAAACATACTGGCGAATTTATTTGTCCTTCCTGTTTGGCTGTAAGTATTTTTTTTTTTTTTTTAAATAGAAATATAGTGTTAATTATATCCTTCGTTATAGTCGTTAACAATGTTTTTCCTAGGTTTTCGCTCGAAAAGAAAATCTGCTTTCACATACGTGTTTTTCAAAAAAATTAGACTATCATTATGAGTGCCCATATTGTCAAAAACCATTTATGTTAAAAAAATATTTAAAGAGACATATGGTGAAACACACAGGTATCAAAGTTGGATTATGAAATTTTTTACATATTTGTTTATGTAGCCCTCTAACAGTGAGGTCTTCTATTTTTTTTTTAGAATGGAATAATTGTAGATGGTGCCATCATGCGTTTACTTCACAATCGGAATTACAAGAACATAAATGTCTGGCACCAAAACATGTATGTCTGCAGTGTGGAAAACGTTTCGTGCACAGAGCACATTTAAATCGCCATGTCAAGCTTCATAATGATCCAAAACCGGTCACGAAACGAATCAGAAAGAAGCAACCAGATAAACCAGTCATTTGTGAAAAGTGCGGGGATGTTTTTAAAAATCCTTACAGTTTAAAACAACATTTACGTTCTCATGGTAAGAATACATTTGAAAAAAGTGTTAGAAATGAGATATTCTTGCACGTTCCATATATTCGTGCCTAAAAATTACTTGACCATTGTATGGATAATACTTTGCATTTCAGGAGAAAGAATGTTTGAATGTGATGTATGTCACAGACGCTTTCATCGTGTAGGAGTATTAAAAGAACATAAAACTATACATCAAAGTGCGCAAATTCCATGCAATATTTGCGGGAAAAAATTGAAAAGTAAAAAAGCTTTAGACATTCACATGCTCCTTCATGGGAACAAGAAATATCAGTGTGACAAGTGTGATAAGGTAAGGATTAGAAAATAGTATTGTCGAGATTTCAAACAGTACACCATAATAGGAAGCAGCATGCAAAAAAGTTAATTGCTGGTAAACATATTCTAGGGGTTGAACCCCTTGAAAGATGGTGATTTTTAATTTTTCGTTTACCATGCAAGACAATAAATTGTGAAAATGTTAGGCTTTTCACACTTTATAAATCAGACGGCACTTCGAGCACTGACGCCTCTGGCATAGACCATTTGAGAGGTCCTCCCCTCCCCCTCTTTTTTCTCTCCCCCTTCCTGTCTCCTTCCCTTCCTCCCTTTAGCTATGTGTATTCTGGATGGTGTTGGTAATTTACTAATACATACATAACAATCAAATACATTTTGTACGTGAAGCTACCGTTCACACCCAATTTTCAATTAATATAAGGCCGCTTTCACAATAGTATAGAATTATAAGTCTTTAACTTGTACGAAAAGCATAGCAACATGTATATGGAACGCGCGTGGTGGGTGTCCTATATATTTGCTCGACAAAGCGTCTATTTCAGATGATAGTTTTTGGAGATATAGGATGTCCAGATGTTCCGCTCCGTAGTTTCTTGTATCTAGGAACTGAATGTGGAAGTCCAGGGTGTCCAGGTGTTCTGCTCCATAGTTTCTTGTATCTAGGTGTCGGACGTGTAAGTCCAGGGTGTCGAGAAAAGTGTGCAATGCGCGACGCTTTGGCGTTTCACTCAAACCATAGTATCCTCTCTGTTGGTCCTACGGCCTGAGGTACGTAAATAATCCAGCACATTCTCGTCTCTTACGTTTACCACACGGCTTCAACAAGCTGGACACCATTAATGACGCTTGAATGCATTCAAGATTACATTTTCTTTAAGAATTGGTATATATTTTTATGCACTTTCTAAGAAAATGGACTTACAAATTAAATTTATATGTCATTAAACATTTTCGACACCGCAATATATTTTTATTTTCTCATAGAGGAAGCTATGTGACGGTGGAAAATTTGTCTGTCGAGATTTTCATGTCACCATGTTCACAATGTGCTAAAACGTCGAGAAACCACGTTTGGAGAAAATGTCCGGATGTATATGTGTGCGTGCGTGCGTGCGTGTAATGGCCTCCTAAGATTCAAACATGTATAACTCGAGAACGGTTTCAGCTACAGCCCCCAAATTTTGGAGGCATATGCAGCTCTATAATACCTTCATTGACTATAATTTTTGTCATAATTCAAGCTGCGGCTCGGATTTTATGTAGTTTTCAATTTCCACAAAAAATGAGGTTATCACTCTAGCGATCGCAAATTTTGTGATAGTCGTCTAAATAGTTCTTGACAAAGAGATTTGTATCCAAGGTTAATTGGTATTGCATTTGGGCCGAATCCATCGAGAAGTTTTGATTTTATGTTTTGAATTTTGTTGAAAAATTAAATTTATCAATATAACTCACGTCAACTTTGACCGATTGAGTTCCAATTTTCCAAAATTATAGAACATCATTTAGCTGTGATATGTATGAAATTTGGCGGAGATCGGTTAAATAGATCTGATTATACATATATTCAAGTTTTTGAATTTCAGTCGATTCAAAAATATTAGGCCCGAAGAGATAATGCAAGAAATTTATCCTTACATGCGTTCTCTACAGTAAGAAGCACTTAAAGTTGTGAGAGGCATGGGGACTAACGTTGAACAAGCTGCAAGTTGAAACTTACAATTTGCTTCCTCCGAATCGTAAGTAGTGTACGAAGTCCCTATATGAGGAAGCCAAGAATTTAAATTTAGCAATTTGCTTCCTGTGAATCGTCGGTAGTAGATGAAGATTCATCTATGGGGAAGCCGAAGATTAAAAAAAAATGAAAATGCTTTTACATATAGGGACTTCGTACACTACTTACGATACGAAGGAAGCAAATTGCAAGTTAGCCAAGAATTTACAAGCTGCAAGTTGAAACTTACAATTTGCTTCCTCCGAATCGTAAGTAGTGTACGAAGTCCCTATATGAGGAAGCCAAGAATTTAAATTTAGCAATTTGCTTCCTGTGAATCGTCGGTAGTAGATGAAGATTCATCTATGGGGAAGCCGAAGATTAAAAAAAAATGAAAATGCTTTTACATATAGGGACTTCGTACACTACTTACGATACGAAGGAAGCAAATTGCAAGTTTCAACTTGCAGCTTGTTCTGATTAGCGACATCACAATGCATTTACATTTTATATCTGTAAAAATGTATATTTCAGTGTTTAGAGCTTCTATATCCCGTTGAGAAACAAAAACTTGTGAAATCCCCAAAAAAAAAACACGTGTAAAAAATTACGCCAAGTACAGGAGTGCTATCAATTCCTCTAACAAAAAATATTGAAGTCATATTATTGAGGCCAAGTATATGAGTCACTACGTGTTTGCCTATTATATGATCTAGCACTGGCCCATCATTTTAATTGTATTTTCAAAATTTCCTATAACGTTTTCGCTGCTCTTTTACATTACTACTGCTTCCCGTAGTTGGTTATGATTTAATGGTCATTAAATAATGAATAAATGTTGTGTAATAAATGGTGATTCCTTATCGAGCACTACTTCGTGGGTCCGTGCATTTCTCGATATAAATTTGCGTTCATTATACCAGTCATCAAACTCAAGGTTCTCAACTAGTGTCAACTTTCTATATAGAGCATATTAACAATGACTCGTCAAAAATAATCACGGTAAAAGCTCAATAATAAACATATAGTATTAGAATACTATTAGTACGTTCAAAGTAAGTTTTTTGGAATTCCTTGCACAATTAAAATGATGGGCCAGTGCTAAATTATATAATTGGCAAACACGTAGTGACTTATGTACTTGGCCTTAATAATATGATTTTAATACTTTTTATTAGAGGAATTCACAGCACTTCTGTACTTGGCGTAGTTTTTTACGTGTAAGTGTTTTTTTGGGGGATTCCTATATCTATGCTTCACACACAAAATAACGTAATGACGTAACCATAGAACTTATATTCATGGAAGAGGAATAGCGCTATTAAAAGTGGCCCCAATATGTTGAAACAGAGATATATCTCTTTCTGTCTTCGTAGCATGAATACTGAAGGAATTCGATTGGAGGCAGCCGTTGTTATGATGTAGTGCGCGCGTGCGCAGTCAGAGTAACTGAACGTTACGAACGAAAAGAGAGATAATATCTCTGTCTCAACATGTAGGGGCCTCTTTCCGCTCACTGCTAGAGTGGGCTACTCCTCTTCCAGGATCATAAGTTCTATGGACGTAAGACGTAAGCGTAAGTTACGTCTTACCTCGTTACGTTATTTTGTGTGTGAAGGACTTCAGTGCCTGAAACTTCGTACATTAAAGTTTGTCAGTGTCTGAGATCTGATTGTAAATGAAAAGTTTTAAGTCACCATTTTCCCTTTATTTTTTCAAGAAACACCTTTTTTCATGTTGTATCTTTTAATTTTCATTTTAGTTCTTTCGTTAGCTGTAAAAACGTGTAGAAAAGAAAGAAATCGGCGATATGCATTTCTGCATTTTAAAAGGCTACATTTACTTAGAGAATCGAAAAAAAGTCAAATTTCGGAATTATTTTTCTGAGAAACAATTGGCGAAAATAAAACGCGTTTTTTGAAACAAAAAAGTACATGTATTGAGAGTGTTACGTAGGCCGTAGTGGCTAGCGAGGCCTTTAAATTTGATAACAAAAATTTAGAATTAACCAAAAGAAAAGGAACGAACAGAGGTAACGTGAATAATATTTGAGTGAATTCCGAGCGGTAAGAATGCACTTAATGGAGGGTTCGCTGGTCCTTTAAGGTGTTGAAACACGCCTTGCTATTCCAACGTGGATAGATATTCCCTAAAATGTTTAAGGATGGGTAATAGATATTTAAGACGCGAGGAAAATGTGAATTTACGATATATTGTTACAGATGATTTGGTGGTTTTCAATTGAATATTATTGTATATAGTGTTTCGGTTATGAGAAGTACTGGGATAAAAATCGTGAAATTGAATTACAAAACCTGACTGTATGTGAGGTTAAGGCGAAAAGAAATTTGGTGGAAGAGAAAATTATCTAGTATATGTGTTACTTGGAAAGACTAGTCTATGCAGCTCAATTTTGCCCGGTAACCGATCCAGCTTGTTCCCTAGGGTATGTAGTAACGAATCCGTACCTAGCCCAGATTCCGAATATTACACTGAATCTAATACTCTAACGGTTAGAGCCACGAGTGATAATGTGCAGTCCGATCTTTGCGTGTAAAACTAAATGATTTTCTGAGCGTCAGTACCATGATTTTGTCCGCTTATAAAGGGTTTCCCAGAACTACTTTTGGACCGGAAAGTGGGCGATGGCTGGAGGTGCCCTGAGCACCCTCCCGCAAACCGTTTGCCAAAATTCGCAATAGTTTTTAAATGAGAAGCATTTAAGTGGGACCAATCAGAACGAAGGATTTCCGCGGGTCATAGCAGCTTGGTGGGAGGTATACTCACGGATGCCAAAGATAGCTGTTTTGCAATAGCTTTCCACAAATTCCGCGCTTAGCAATTGTTTCACAGGCCGAGCGAGCGTCACTAGGATTCGTTGACAAACTACCGATATAGGCATGGGCGTGTCTTAGCTTAGACTGGTGCAGCAGCTACACGTACAACTCGGCCTGTGAAACAATTGCCAAGCGCGGAATTTGTGGAAAGCTATTGCAAAGCAGCTATCTTTGGCATCTGTGAGTGTACTTCCCGCCACGCTGCTATGACCCGTTCGAAATGAAATCCTTCGTTCTGATTGGTCCCACTTAAATGCTTCTCATTTAAAAATTATTGCGAATTTTGGTAGACGGTTTGCGGGAGGGTACTCAGGGCACCTCCAGCCATCGCCCACTTTCCGGTCCAAAAGTAGTTCTGGGACACCCTGTATAGTCGTTTTTTGCTAATGCTCTAGGTATGGTTAGGATCTTAGGAATGCACTCAACTAAGCAGCTGGGTAGGTGACGCAGGCAGTGCACTGGGTAACGTGCTGAGTCTGCAATTATATTGACTGCCGGCAGTAGTAATAGATCCGTTATAGCGAGACCTGGGGGCGTGGTTAAGTGGGGGTGGGGGTGAGTCCCAAAAGTATTACGGTCAAAATTTTTCGTTTCAAACTCGACGCCCCCAAAAATTTAGCGAATGACATTTTTCGTTTCAAACTCGACGCCCCCAAAAATTTAGCGAATGAGGGAAACGACGCTTCTTATAGGGCTAGAGCATCATCCCCACTCTCTATCCACCATCCCTATATAATAATAGAAACTGGTAGCAATACGAAATATTAAAAATATTTTCTTAGTATTTAACCTCAACACTTTGAAAAACTTTACAGTTTTCTAGTACGTTTGATTGTGTTAAGTTATGGATCCCCGCTGGGTTCACCCGTGGTCGGCCATTGTGGCAGGACCTAGTTCATGCGGAAAAAGCTATTTCGTTAAAAACTTTATAAATTACAATTCAAAAATGGGAAGTGGTAATTTTTCTGTATGAAAACTAAACGGCAAAAATAAATTCAGACAAAACGATATGTCGGAAAGTAAAAAGGAAAATTAAAAGACAAGCCGACATCTTGATAAAAAAGGCGCCATCCAGTCGCTGAGACATTTTTTGTGCAACGAAAATTTTCTGAAATCTTGGAGAAGAACTGCAACGAATGGCTAGGATTTCTGGAGCCTTCACATTTCAGCCAGACACAGTTGTAAAGTCGGTTGATATCCATTGTGAATATCTAGTCCCAAGACGACACGTTTCTGACTGTTTAAGTTGTATACAGTTTGCATCATCAGCAATGGTGATGGTTTTGGAACAGGTGGCGATGTAGATGTAGAAGGCGTGGCATTCACACCCACAGATCTTTTAAGCGGCATCCTGTTTTCTCCTTCGTTAAGTGCTACCTTTTTTCGTTTACAACCGCCTTCGTTTTCCTTATTTTTCCTCTTCCCATTTTCCACG
>NW_014332818.1:27921-28722 GCF_000341935.2 Cephus cinctus
GGTGCTCTCTCGAAGCCAAGTGGGAAAGTATTTATAGATGGTACCGAGGTACCCGGAGCGAATATTATTGATTTAGTTAACGATGCTATGAGAAGTAGAAAGAACTCTAATCCAGTCGGATGGGAGCAGTTTGTCGAAGTATGCCATAAAGGTAACATACCGCATGAGTTTATAGGAAACTCAAAGATATTGAATTATATTCGCATGAAGAAACAGCTCGATGTGTCGGGAATTAGACAAATTGAGCGCAGTGATTCGGATGTGGGGAGGCAATCTTCTCACAGTAGTACACCTCAGCGACATCAGAGTTTGAAAAAAAAACGGTCATCTACACCCGCTAGCACCGAGAGACCATCACGATCGCCATCTCCAGATCGAACACTCGGTAGAGCACTTGCAAGATCATCACCACGAGGCTTTGAAGCGAAGCGGAAGTATCGTATAACGCCATTAGTAATACCACGCGAAAGTAATCAACGAAAATATAGCCCCAACTACAAAACTTGAAAGACCTTGAAACTACTGCAAAGGAAATGATTGAACAAGTGTATTATAACGCTGCACATCCTGCAGGTTATGGTGGAAGTGTAAAATTGAAAAAATTTTTAAATAAAAAAGTCAAAACAAAACATATTGATCATTGGTTAAAAACAACTGACGCTTACACCCTCCATAAACCCATCCATAGAAAATTTTCCAGAAGTCATTACGATGTAACGAACATCGATGATTTATGGCAAGCAGATCTAATTATTTTACAATCCCTTAAAAGTTTAAATGATGATTACACTTGTCTTTTGA
>NW_014332818.1:28963-30451 GCF_000341935.2 Cephus cinctus
GACGTAATTCAAGACTTGGTTAAGGGCTACAACGCATCTATCCATTCAACGATACGTATGAGACCGAGAGATGTTAATTTGTACAATGCAGTCAAAGCTTATAAGAATATGACGAGTAAATTTCTAACTCATGATTTGCGTCCTAAATTTAATGTTGGTGATACCGTAAGAGTTTCTAAAGAAAAAGGAATATTCGATAAGGGTTATAAAAGCAACTGGACTGAGGAAATATTCAAAGTGGTGCGCATACTTAAACATCGACGGCCTATTGTATACGCATTGGAGGATCTTGCCGGTGAAATAATTACCGGTAGTTATTACGCTGAAGAATTACAAAAGGTAATAATAGGGGAGGACGACATATTCCTTATAGATAAAATCATTGACGCAAAGGGGAAAGGTTGTAGTCGACAAATGTTAGTCAAGTGGAAGGGGTATCCCTCAAAGTTCAATTCTTGGATTTTAGCCGATAGCATAGAAACATGGAAGTAAATGAAAGTTTCTATTTAACACTATGTTCGAACAGTTCAATGTCTTACTATCCAGAAAACACAACAACACGGTTCACTACACAATTGCCTGATGCCATTAATTTGAAAGGCGAATGGGAAGCAGCTCTAGTTGAAACTCAAATACCGATAACTTTCATTGCTATCAAAAATAGTCATATAGGTCAAGCCGATGTGACGCCGACGGTAAAAGAGCCTCAAAAACCTGAGGATAATAAAACTCAAAATAGAAGTTTTCAAAAAGGTGATGAACTTAAGAAAATGGCGCGTTCTCAAACAGAAAACACTGCTAAGAGCGGTAATGTTAGGAAAAATATCACGTCAATACATTTGTTACCTAGAGGAGAGTTTAAAAATATTCAAAACTCATCACAATCTATTAAAGAAGAAGATAGTGTTCAAACGAAGAATCCTGAGACTAGGAGACAGACTATCCATTTTTTTCCAAGCGGCGAATATGAAAATATTAAGTCTATAACGGATTTGTTGGATGAGCTTTTTGAGATCACATCAACATTGGGGTATTCAAGAATGAACGGCGTGTTTTTATAGATAGAATCTGCAAAAATTGTCCACAGACACACATTCTAGAGTTTCCAGAAGACCTTAGCAAAATATTAGGATTTTCAATTTCAACATTCGTCTTAAGTCCTACAGGCATCCACTTTATAAAAGCAGAAAACCCTGGCTGTATCACTCGAGGATTGCCGGGTCAGCTCTTTATATATTCCGACATCATTCTTCCCCATGTAGTCAGCGATGTTCATGCTCCACTCTTGCGCATTGTCGAATGTGACGCTCAAACACATCCTTTTGGGAGTACCCAGTCTAAGACTTTCGCCTGTCAATAATTTTTTACACAGTCTCTTCAGTCAAGTGGATGTATTTTTTAATCAAAAACTGGTATCACCACAAAGTAACACATACCCATACAGAGCATACATTGAGAATACTTTAAACTATGAGTCTACAGCGAAAA
>NW_014332818.1:30666-33398 GCF_000341935.2 Cephus cinctus
GCTGGTGTTTTAGCAAGTTCCATCAAACATGGCAGAATACTCGATCTCATTGGACCGTTACATTGTGACGTTTTCAACCAGGAGAAATATTTGTTAAACGGCGTTGACATGCAGCTACGGCTTGTTAGATCTAAAGATAATTTCTGCTTAATGCAATCTGGAACTGGGGATTATAGGGTCCATATCACAGAAGCTACGCTACTCGTGCGGAAAGTGAAAATCAGTCCGATGATTCTTTTAGCTCATGCTAAAGCTCTGGCTCAGACACCTGCGAAGTACCCCATAACAAGAGTCGAAGTAAAATCTCTTTCTATACCTGGCGGTATACAGCGAGAGACTCTCGACAATGTTTTTATCGGTCAATTACCGAAACGAATCATCGTAAGCTTTGTCACAAATAAGACTTTCAATGGAGCACCTGCCAAAAATCCGTTCAATTTCCAACATTTCAACATGAATAATCTATCGCTCTATATTGATGGCGTTCAAATACCCAGCAGGGCTCTTCAACCTGCATATGATAAAGAGTTATCAGTCCGAAACTACTATACTCTCTTTATGGGAACTGGTATTCACTACGGAAATACAGGAAATGGCATCGGTCGTACGGAATATAATCCGTTCAATTTCCAACATTTCAACATGAATAATCTATCGTTCTATATTGATGGCGTTTAAATACCCAGCAGGGCTCTTCAACCTGCATATGATAAAGTTATCAGTCCGAAACTACAATACTCTCTTTATGGGAACTGGTATTCACTACGGAAATACAGGAAATGGCATATTTTTAGACTCTACTTCCTCCTCGTAGACTCTTTTCACAACTCGTTGTTGTTGAGGTGTAAATAATGCCGGTGCTGGTAGTGATGGTGGCGATGATGATGATGATTGTTGTGGCGGTGGTGGTGACGGTGGTGACGAGAGCGGTGAAGCTGGTGATGGTGATGACGATGACGACGACGATGATGATGATGGTGATGGCGATGGAGGTGACGGTGATGGTGCTGATACTAATGGCAATGCTGGTTCCTCATGAACGAGGGCTATTGTCTTAATATTGACACCTAATTTTGTTTCAATAGCAATGAATAAATTTATGACATTAGTACGAATTTATTAGACAGAGAAATAGAAGTACACTAGCTACCACTTGAGCACAATTTACCACGGCTTCTGATCACTCGCACTCGCCTATCGTTATCTTCACCACGAATTTTCAACACGTCGTAGCATAGGGCAATCGTCCCCTGGTGTTCCATGCACTCCTTTTTGTACCATTGAACAATTTTTGGTATCTTCGCGTTTTCGAAAATCCTGCGTAACACCCTCGAATCTCGACCAGGATCGTTTGGCCTATGGAACTCCTGGCACATCAACTCCCTGAGGAGAGATGTTACTGGATGGTAACGTAAAATTTTTTTTAAATCTTGCTCCATTGCAGCCACTCTGCGGTGCTTGTAACTAGTACTGAAGTGCTGTACCATCTCTATCCACTATTTATAAAAAAGGATGAACTACCCCAAATTAAGAAACACATCAATAAAACGCATCATTGTACTCAAAGCTGTCGATCTGACTTATAATAAATATATTATACCTCGAAAATTATTATTATTATTATCATCTGGACTCTACATTCTCACCTTAGGTTTAAAGAAGTTCATTTTTGCGAAGGATGAGTGAAAGAGGGACACATTATTACAGTATAAAACATGTTTTTATTGCTATTATTATTATTATTATACAAATTATTCTTATTACTACTACTATTACTAGACTTACATAGGTATATTTCTCACCGCTTCCTCGATATTTAACAAATTTTCTAATGCCTCCTCTACCTCCGGAGACATTAGAAGCATGTCACTTTCAGGGTATAGAGGAAGCGGTGGCGACGCCGGTTCCGTTTTTACTACTGCCTCATCGTCATATATTGTTATGACCGGCGGCTGGAAAATTTTATTTTGTAGCGCCGTAAGTTGGGCACATACATTATCCAGCTGCTGGCGCATAATAGTAAGGTCGTCCTGATTGCAGGATTTTTTTACTATAAACAGGAATAATAAGTATTAAATGAAATTCTTGTTAATAAAAAATATAATATAGCTATAGAACGTACCATTTTTAGACTCTACTTCCTCCTCGTAGAGTCTTTTCACACCTCGTTGTACCAGTAGTTGCAAAAGATTTTAATGTGTCAAAGTTGATGCTTTTTGTATTTGCATAGTTAAGACTAATACCTTTAACTTTACAAATATAATCGGTAACACGTTTAGGGGTTTCAACTTTGTACGCATAGCACTTGGGACCACACGATGCAAACTCGCTTATATAGCTACCTTCTCCGTAATCTTCTAATTCATCGGTTAAATCCCCTAAATTCGTCCCTGTTTCTAAATCTTTAGAATCAGGAGTGTCCGATCGAATGAAAATGATACTATCCGTATCGTAATACAAGCATTGTCTACCAATCTTCTCAAGAAGAGCATACAGTCGTAGTCTAGCCTGAGCTGTTGTGTACACGGCAATCACAACGTTCGTAATTCTCGAGGGTTCGATAGTATCATCTACTTTACACCAGTTAATATATACCACATCATCGCTTACCGGGAGAACACTAAGTATCTCTTTTTTAGGATCGCTAACTGTCTCGAGGAATGTTTTACCATCGGTTACAATCGTTGTTTTTGGTTGATTTTCACGTTGACCAAATTTTCCCCAGAATGAAT
>NW_014332818.1:33488-34393 GCF_000341935.2 Cephus cinctus
TCGAGGGTTCGATAGTATCATCTACGTTACACCAGTTAATATATACCACATCATCGCTTACCGGGAGAACACTAAGTATCTCTTTTTTAGGATCGCTAACTGTCTCGAGGAATGTTTTACCATCGGTTACAATCGTTGTTTTTGGTTAATTTTCACGTTGCCTAAATTTTCCCCAGAATGAATTTAGACATAATTTTGCAACGACTCGCAGTCCTGAGTTTTTCGCTACGCGCTCACGTTCGAGTGTAATTCCTTCAGCCTTTTTGTAATCATCTAGATACTTCTGTTTGCTCTCCTCATCGATGCACGCTATAGGCCAACCCGAAGATTCCTGTTTTACCTTTAAGAATGTATCAATATAATCGACAAACAAAACCACCTATACGTGACTAGGGTCGTACTGGCTAACCTCGTATTGCCATATTTCTTCAATTTTCGTGATGATATAACCCATACCGACTGCTTTTTGAAGTTCAACAGAAACCCACGTACCTGTAAAAGTCCTATCTTCCGAATTTTCATGTGTACAAAGATTCTGACGTAACTCATCACAACAAGAACGACATAGCGCAAACATTAGTTTACCATGCATTCTTACAGGTAAAACAGGATGATACAAATTTCTCGGTGGTAAAACTGTACATTTTATCAGTCCTTCAACTTTTGATATGTCATTATCATCGCCTGTAACCTGTTTACACTCCTCATCTATATACACTACAGGATGTCCCACGGGGAACTTATCGTATTTATTTACAGTAGGATAGAGCGAAGTAACATCGAGGTATCGAATCTGTTCTCCCTCGTTAACCTTATAGTACGTTTGAGTGTTACCAGTGCGACCCCCGTAGAACGGATGCCTCGGAGCGAGGCGACTCTTTTTTAAAACTGGTGGCACCGCGTGT
>NW_014332819.1:0-62072 GCF_000341935.2 Cephus cinctus
TGAGCATCAATCAAGAGGAAATCTTCATTTTATTATGGTGCTCTCTCATATTCATGCTGCGTCAGAAGAAATTCAAAAATTATTTAAAGATTTAATGCATCGAATTGAATCTCATAAGATTAGTACAATTAATGTCCCTAGGGAACATAAAATTGGATTATTGAAATGGGATCAAATTAAGGAAATAATGAAATCTTCAGTAGGTAATCTACCGTTAAAGATTATTATTTGCACTAATCAAATCAAGATGTTACAACTAAATCAAAGAATGGATGTTATCGCAGAATATCATTCATCAACGGCAGGAGGACATAAAGGAATTACTAAAACTTACAAACGCATACGTCAAGACTATTTTTGGAGAAATATGAAGGACGATATTAGAAGATACATACTAGCATGCAATAGTTGTCAAAAGAAAAAATTAGTGCGTAACAAGACACGCCAGCCGATGATAATCACTGACACACCACTCAACACGTTCGATAAGGTTACTCTAGATCTCGTAGGACCTTTACCATACACTGCTTCCGGAAATCGCTATATTCTAACTATTCAAGATGATCTCTCAAAATATTCAATCGCTGTGCCGATAGGTGAAATGGATTCTAGTACAATAGCTGAGGCATTTACTAAAAATTTTATTTGCCAATTCGGTACCCCACAAACAATTTTAACGGATCAGGGTCGCAGTTTCATCAGTTCCTTTATGAGAGAATTTGCTAAAAGATTTCAAATCAAGCAACTGCGAACCACTGCCTTCCGACCACAATCCAATGGATCACTTGAACGCTCACACCACGTCCTAGCAGATTATCTGAAACATTATACAACAGGCAAAGACGACTGGGACCACTGGTTAGAGATGGCAATGTTATCGTATAACACTAGTTATCACGAAGGAACAGGATACTCTCCGCATGAGTTAATATATGGTAGAACAGCACGTATACCGTCAAGTTTCGCGTGTGAATCAGCTGAAAGAACCTATGACGATCATCTAGAAAGCTTAATGGATGATCTAGACAACACTCGACAACGCGCTAGGGAAAATTTACAAAACGCTAAACAAAGATCCAAAGGATATTACGATAGAAAAATAAATCTAAGGAAATTCACTCCTGGACAATTCGTGTTTTTATTAAGAGGAACCGTTATAAGGAAATACGATAATCAATATGTAGGGCCATATGAGATTATCGAAGTATATGAAAATGGAAATGTCAAACTTAAGATATCTCAAAAGAAAACCAAAATCGTCCATTCAAATCTAATCAAGGAAGCGCACTAGATAAATAAATCTTTCCCAAATTGTCACAAAATAACTTTGAAATTTTATTTCCATTTTTCTTACCAGGTTACACGGGAGCAATTGGGACATACAGAAGTGAAATCGAATTTAGGGAACAACTAGATGAACTTTATCTAGAAGCTTTAGTTCACGTACAAGATCAAATGTATAACCTACGAATGGAGTTAATAATTCTTGAGGATCTGGAGAAACGATTAAAAATTCAAGTACAACGTATACTTTTACGACAAAATCTTGAGCATTTGTGGTGGGAAGAATACGATGATACACCTCTCGACGTATTTTTCTTGCACCGGCTCTTCAGAGAAGATAACGCTGAAATCGAGGAGTACGAAGAAGACAATAACATAGGTTGGATAGACTGGAGAGGTTACGAAGGCAATTGGAACGGAAATTAAAAATAGAATCACACTCACAGATTTATCAGAAAAAAATATATATAGTTTATTACAAAAAACAGGGAAGAAACAAGTATAAAAGTGTATAAAGCATGTTGTTTAGCGAAGACCCCCACGTCCAGCACCATGCCCTCGTGGCATGGGCATGGAAACCCCTATAGATCTCTCTGGGGAGGCGATATGGGGACCACGGCCCCTGCCGTAATTAGATACTTCCACGACCTCGAACCGTTGTTGCAGTCGGTAGCACCTTCCATCCGGACCGAGGAAAACATAGTCGGGCCCTCCCTTTTTTGCTTCTATGAGGTTCCTCACGATTCTCGCGAAACGAGAAGGGGGCATGTTGACCCAGGAAGCAGGTATGCGAATGTCTTGAACCTGTTATAAAAAAAAATATACGTTAGTAAAATATATTCTTTTTACTAAAATTGTTAGAAACATTATATTATTGGACAGATATTATTGGACACTCACTATTTTTATTAGATTATAAAATAATTAAAGGGTACTTACTGCGTTCATGTTAATTCCTTCCATTTTTAGTTTTCCTCTTTCCTTCCTTTTTTCTTTCTAATCGGACAATTCCGCGTTGCGTTTCACAGTTCTTCTTCTTGTGCTAGCACTAGTTAGGACCCTAGTCACGGTTCACAGCCAAGTGAGCACCAAGCAAATTCACAGGCCAAAAGACAAAGGGTCCCTTAGAAATTTAGTAGAGGGGATGCAACGTCACAGCCTTTTGGCCAATCATCTTTTAGGAAGATGTTTAAAATTCTTTGGACAAGAACAACCAATGTTTCAAAATAAAGATAACGGGGGTTACAGCGAATACCCGTTCTATATCATATCTCACTCTGCATGAGGATGTAATATATACCACTCGAGATCCCTTTCACAAACACTGACCTAACCTATCCTAAAGTGTCAAATGTTTATCTTCACTGAAAAGTAGTATATTAAATTATTTTAAGGGGGAGAAGCGGGTCAACCAAATTGGATTATTTGATGGCAGTTTCAAAATGCATCACCATCAAGATCATACTTTTCTCAATTGGGATTGTCCAAGCCCTCATAGCTTACGACTGCAAGGGGAACAATCTCAACATTACTACGTTGTCACTATTAAAAATAGGAGAATGCGACATTCCTCCCGTCCAACCAAAAATCCAAAATGTCGATATACAACTCTTACAATTGACCGACTTTACTACGACTGAAGTAATACAATGCAAGATAGTAATAGATCGCGATGTGTTACATTGTGGTATGCATTCTCACATTTCTGCAGTCGCCTTAGGGAAAATGCAATATCTACACGAAATTTCACGTGAAGAATGTCATAAAATACATCGAACAAGAGCTTACCACATTTCTTCAAATAATTACATCACAGGATTGTCTTTAAATGGAACATCAACGCGTCCAATAATTTTTGCCGGTACAATCAAAACAGATGGATCTTGCCAGGGTATTCAATATTCCGATCCTTATGGATCATGGTCTGATGTCGTAGTTCAAGGCACAGTTAAAATATCACTATACAATTTCTATGCTATCGTGAAATTAAATGCTAATACCATTAGCATGCCTTCTGGTAAAACATGCACGCTCACAGCTGCAGCTTGTCCAGATGATGAAATGGGAAATTCGTTTTGGACCCCTATACCAAACGACGATTGTCACTATAAACGCTATACAGTACTTTTTGAAGGTAGAGCAACACTTCTCCAAAATAATTCCACTACTGTCAGCCGATACAAGGAAATCTACACATTGAATCAAGAGGACTTCACCTTTGCTTTGGCAAAAAGAGGGGAACGTAAGATCTGTGGTTACACCTTGATTGAAACTGAACATCCAAAGCTTTTCATAGTGGACAGTCGAGCAGATGGAACATTTGCAAAGAAGACATCAATCGATACTACCAACATGGACATATTCACGTATGTAAACTCTAAATTTGTTTATGTTGAAAAGCATATAAATCAACAGCTTACAACACTGTACCATGATGTCCTAATGCAACGATGTCTCCTACAACAACAAGTATTGGAAAACGCCTTAGTCTTAGCCGTGGTGGCTCCCGACGAATTCGCAAAGACTATCATGGACCATGCCGGATACATGGCTGTCGCCGCTGGAGAGGTCATTCACATCATCAAATGCATACCGGTGGAAGTAAAAATACGTCACACGACAACTTGTTACCAACAACTGCCTGTGTTCAGAGGAAACAGCAGCTATTTTGTGACTCCGAGAACGCATATGCTATTATCAACAGGAACAGAGATTGATTGTAACGACATTGTCCCACCTATGTATTTAATTAATGACATTTGGTATAAATTCTCTCCACAGCCCAATAGAGCTATGGAACCAATTTATTTGAAACCAGATTCTGAACCTACTTGGGAGTACACTAGCATAGATCTTGCAACCAGCGGAATCTATACAGAACAGGACTTGGAGAAATTACGGGACCATATCATGTTTCCAGCCGAAAAACCAGCTGTTCTGAGCAACGTGGCTCGAGGGTTCACCGGACATGGAACAGGGACGCAAGGAATGTCTATATCGCATTTCCTGAATGAAGAAGTGATCGAGACAATAGCCAGAGACACTTGGGAAAAAACTTGGGGATGGTTTACTGGTTTTGGAACCTTAAGTGCGGGATTCATTGGAATTTGGGTTTTTGTTAAATTTGCAAAATTTATTCTAGACACAATATTGCACGGACTAGCTTTACATACAGTGTATGGCTGGAGCCTATGCTTAATAGGATCATTCTGGGATTCCTTGACCAACTTCTTGCTGCATCTTGGACGAAACAAAGAGGCGAGAGATAAAGATGCAAGTCAACAAACACCTACAGCGCCACAGTCAGACTTGGAAAAAGGAATTTCCACCAACGCAGATCAACTATTACAACAACCTCAACAGAAGAAGACCATCTATCCGCAACTGAAAGCAGTATCACCAGACCAACTCAAGGATCAGCCAGGACCGATTTACTACGTACACGTTGATGAAAACTAAGCAAACCGCTCAGTCTCCATGCTTCAAGGGGGGAGGTGTTACGTCTCAGCCCTCCAATATACGATACTAGTTAACCCATACATATACACAGCCACTTATACCCATGGCCAACCATATTAGTATTGTTATACCCTAACCTATACAGACATTATACACACACATATGTCGATTAACCGTTTGATATAATTAATTTTATTGATTTATACTTATAAGTTTATACTTTTGTCTTGTTTTATATTCCGTTATATTATTGGAATCTTTAATTACGTTATCACTTATTCGACCGGAAAGATGTTACGCTTATTATTTCTATCATGTCTCCTACAACAACAAGTATTGGAAAACGCCTTAGTATTAGCCGTGGTGGCTCCTGACGAATTCGCAAAGACTATCATGGACCATGCCGGATACATGGCTGTCGCCGCTGGAGAGGTCATTCACATCATCAAATGCATACCGGTGGAAGTAAAAATACGTCACACGACAACTTGTTACCAACAACTGCCTGTGTTCAGGGGAAACAGCAGTTATTTTGTGACTCCGAGAACGCATATGCTATTATCAACAGGAACAGAGATTGATTGTAACGACATTGTCCCACCTATGTATTTAATTAATGACATTTGGTATAAATTCTCTCCACAGCCCAATAGAGCTATGGAACCAATTTATTTGAAACCAGATTCTGAACCTACTTGGGAGTACACTAGCATAGATCTTGCAACCAGCGGAATCTATACAGAACAGGACTTGGAGAAATTACGGGACCATATCATGTTTCCAGCCGAAAAACCAGCTGTTCTGAGCAACGTAGCTCGAGGTCAGCGGTAGAAGTGTGAAGTTGTGAAGTACATCAGAAGTCTTGTAAAAGAAGTGCAAAGTCAAAGTTAGAGTCGAAGTCTAGAGTTCTAAGAACTTATATTCTCTTCAATTCAATTCTTCGAAGTTATCCAAAAGTAAAGCATACCTGGTGACTCTAATCTGCGAATTTTGTGAATCATCATCATCACTATCATTTACAAAACCCTGACTACAATCTCATCTGGACTGAGGGTCCATCCAAACCACCTCATTGAATCTTCATACTTCCAAGGAAAGCAATAAAAGGAAACTGTTGAGTTCCCTGGAAATCATTGGGTAAGCCTATGAGTGCAATCACATATAATCAGGTACACACAATAATTCATTCATACCCAGAATATCTAACTTACATAAAACGGAATAAGAATACCCGAGCAAAGAATCAAACAGTTCGTTTAATTAAAATTCGTTCTAGTTTCGTTAATCAGGATATCATATCAGACTCAAAGAACAATCATCCTCGTATCGATCAAGGTATCCTCTGGAATCTATTTCCTATTCCTACCAAATCTTATCTGCTGAAACAATTGACATAACGCGTGGACGTACCGTTTAGCACCGGCAAGTCTGACCAACGAACCATCCTAACTACCTTTTTCTAAATCAGCATTCACGAAATCTCTTGAATATTGAACGTAAGAACTTAACCATATTCTGCGTATTTGGAGAGCGATCGTAACAATACGTATCGGGTGGTCGTCACACCGATAACGCTTACGAGCCGCCGCTCGGCAGTCTTTTGGGCGATTTAACGGACGAGCTGGAGTCGTACGGTGCTGATAGCTATATCACGTCTTTTGTAACGGGAGGCCCGAAATTTTACGCGTACCGGGTGCGTAAGCTAGACGGTTCTCACGCCGAGGTCTGCAAAGTCAAAGGTACCACGATCGACCACGCGACGAGTCCAGCCATTAATTACGACTGGATATGCTCTTATGTAACGGGAAAGACCAGCAAGCCTGTCGTTTTACACTATGACGCGATACGTCGTACTGTATGAGATACGTCGTACTGTATCTCCGTTTCACGACGTAGTGACGCGTCTAGAATCAAAAACGTGTAAACCGACAGAGCTTCTAAAACGGCGGCGCGACGGTCGTTTCGGATCTCTATCGTACGGTTTTATGTAGCTAATATTACAACAAAAATTGTACAAATGTATATACCACCCTGAACATTGATACTGATAATAAACGTCTTTATTTGAAAAACAACAAAAAATCTCTTTTATCGATCTATCCCTGAAGGCTCTACCATAAGGCTCCACGTAATGTTTTTTTTTCAGCGGCGCTTCGGACATGCTAGCAGTGCACGGTGGCTAGCGATATGGTTGGCGCACATACAGGCAGGCAGTTCGCTCACAGGTGCACGATGAACTCACCTGGACGAGGGGCTAGCAACGTCACCGCTAAGAGCTAGCATACACGCGCGACGTACGAGCCTCACGCGTGACGCGCGACCGCCGCGACCCGTCCCCGGCTACGGCGGAGGGACTATGTAAAGTCCGGTAGACTCTTTAATAGTATATTCGTAAAGAGCATCGCCAAATGGCCTCATTTGGCATAATGGACACGCGGTGGAAGCACCCATGGACGTCGATGGTATGCAGTCTAACGGGCTGCGGGAAGACGTTTTTCGTAATGAAATTCCTACGGTTCATCGGGGAAATGACTAACGTGCGTTTCGCGCGCGTTCTCTTCTACTATGCAGAGTGGCAGGAGGGGTACAGGGAGTACGGTAGCGCTATAGAGTTACACGAGGGCCTACCGCAGAACACCGATTACGGCAACGATCCACGCCCGAAACTCGTCATCATCGACGATCTTATGAGGGAATCGTGCAATAACACGGTGGTCGACCTTTTTACCAAAAGCAGCCATCATAAGAATATCAGCGTTATCTTTATCACGCAGAACCTCTTTCATCAGGGGCCCGGAAACCGCGATATCTCGTTGAACGCCAACTACATCGTTGTATTTAAAAATCTGCGCGACAGAGTGCAGATACAGCATCTGGCCAGACAGGTGTTTCCTGAAATTCCGCGCTTTGTACAGGAAGTCTACCGCGATGTCACGGCCCAACCACATGGTTATCTACTACTCGATTTAAAGCAATCGACCCCGATAACTGTTGCTTTCGCACGTGCGTGTTTTCTTCGGACCCGTTCCACTACGTGTACGTACCGCGAAAGGGTATAAAGGGTGGGTACACCGATGGAGACGTACCAGTCATTCGGTTGTAATGGTATTCAGCACGCTACTTTATAGGGCGGCAATACGCCACAGTGTTAAAGGCTATTTGCCAACTGGATAGCAAACAACGCAGCGCTTTGTTACGAGCGGCCGACTCATGGCTCGTCAACTGTATAGGCGAATGCGCTCTGAATATTCTACGGGATAACGTGCCTCTCAAACCGACTTAAAAACGTCATATCGAAACTCATAGGGGGAAGCGAATAGGGGTATACGCCGCGAAAAGAGAGAGATTGAGATGGAGCACGCCAAAAAGATGGTTCTTGTCCCTCAGGAGAGCGTGAAGCAGCAGCACTACCAGGCGATGCCTCATACGCCCCACCACCACCAGCAGCAGCAGCAGCAGCAGCAGGGTGTCGACACCGTAAACATCGTGCAGACCCCCAGGATCCCCTTAAAGGGAGCATACTATTTAGAATTTTCCAAAAAGTCGTTTTTTTTTCTCATATTTCGAAAGTATTGTTATGTTTCACTCCTTATAATTATCAATGGGCAAAACACATTATATTCTTTCACATTATAATCATTTAATCATATAATCATTAATCCAGGGATAATACATTATTAACGATACACTAACAATATTAAATACTGAATTTTACTTTGTTAATATCGAACAATGAAGATATAAATAAACAGATAAGCCTGAATCTTCTCGGATAACATTCAAGGAGATTCAGATTACAGAGTACGACTTGGTACGTTGATTATCGGAAAAGGGTTAGTTGTCAATTGATATGTTAAGAATTTTGAAGAAGGGGAGTCATATTGACCAATCAGAAGTAGTTTTACTGCTATAAAAAGGGAGTCAGAAGTCGCATTCGAGGGTGTGGTTAAAAGAGATTAAGAGAGCAACATCAGAGTTGTCGAGAGTGTAAAATCATATTCAATTACAGTCGTGAGTGAACTCAAAATATACCAAGTACCTCTAAACCTTATCCAAGTTACCAAAATCAGAGTATTCACAATTACTTGTAACCTTCCCGGATAGAACTAAAGCCGTTGTATAGGGCCTCCGTCCATCCTTACTATTTCCAAGAAGGTAGAACTGAAGCCGAATTAGGGCCTCTACCTTATCCTACCAAATCATTAATATAAATTGTTACGATCACTCTCCAAATATACGGAATATGGTTATGTTCTGTAACGTATTTCCTTAACTTGACCCGACACCGATAGCAAGACATACGGGAACGACTATCTTCGAGAACCATCCTACGTTACCTTCGGCCATCCACCCGTCGTTCGTGCATCCGCAAGCCAGGCGGGCGCCAGCCAATTCTTTTTTCACCGGGAACTGACGAGCCGGTATAAACTGGGAATTGGGGCGGAACAGGCCCAACTCCACCAAGAACGAGAGCTCTGACGGAACCTATCAGAAGAGGCGATAGCTTAACGGATCCTGTCGATTTTTGGGGACGCGTAAAATCGAGAAACGCAACCGTAGGTGCTGATCTTTGGGGTCGCGTAAAATCAGCAAACGCAACTGGATACACGAACGGGAGCGGACGGTTACGGAAATGCACGGCCGCTCAGGCTGCTAGGTTTGAGGTAGAGAGGGTCGGAGTAAGAGTCCGGCAAATAGTGCGAGAGACAGAGAGCGACGAACTGTTGGTCAGATTTGCCGGTGCTAAACAGTATGTCCACGCGTTATGACAATTGTTCCAGTAGATAAGATTCGGGAGGAATAGGAAATAGGTTCCAGAGGATACCTTGATCGATATAAGGAAGGTTGTTCCTTGAGTCTGATATGATATCCTGATTAATGAAAACTAGAATAACTTTTAACTGAATAAACTGACTGTTTCTTTGCTCGGGTATTCTTGATCCGTTTAGGTAAGTTAGATATTCTGGGTATGAATGAATTATTGTGTGTACCTGATTGTATGTGTGTGTACTCATAGGCTTACCCAATGATTTCCAGGGAATTCAACTGTTTCCTTTTATTGCTTTCCTTGGAAGTATGATGATTTAATGAGGTAGTTTGGATGGACTCTCAGTCCAGATGAGATTGTAGTCAGGGTTTTGTAAATGATAGTGATGATAATGGTTCACGAAACCTGCAGATTAGAGTCACCAGGTATGCTTCACTTCTGTATGAATTTCGAAGAACTGAATGGAAGAGATCATAAGTTCCTAGAACTCTAGACTTCGACTCTAACTTTGACTTTTACTTTGCACTTCTTTTACAAAACTTCTTGATATACTTTACAACGCCACACTTCTACCACAGAACATCTTTTTAGCCTCTCCAACCCTTTTTAAAGATTTCGTTTCTTATCCCTTCCATTACTTCTCATGAATTTGATTGGTCTTTAATTCCCTTTCTCAATGATCATTTAACAAATCAGAGTACTAACAATTATCTATCTGTTGTTGCATACCTGAGTCTTCCAATTCTGTACCTGAAACCTCGCGAGTACTACTAGTCTCGAGGTTTATCTTTTATTTCAAGACATAAAAAAGGATTGGTATGACAAATTCCTTAAGAACACAATACCTGATAGAAATAATAAGCGTAACATTTTTCCGGTCAAATAAATGATAACATAATTAAAGATTCCAATAATATAACGGAATATAAAACAAGACAAAAGTATAAACTTATAAGTATAAATCAATAAAATTAGTTATATCAAACGATTGATCGACATATGTAATGTGTATAATGTCTGTATAGGTTAGGGTATAACAATAATAATATGGGTTGGCCATGGGTATAAGTGGCTGTGTATATGTATGGGTTAACGAGTATCGTATATAGGAGGGGTGAGATATAACAAAATTGAAACTTCGATCAACATTCCATACATCATCAGGACTTGGATAGGACTAATTCACGCCGAACGACCTAATTGAGATTCAATCGCATACTGAAGGAATTCCGAATATAGTTGTTATACAAGATCTGAGTAAGTACAGACTTATGCCTAAACGAAGTGGTAGAAAAGTTCAATTATGTAAAATATTCAGACAGTTAGATAAACCATATACTCAAAAACAAACAAACCCAACAAGCGAGAAGGAACTAGACGCGATAAAATATCAAGTTAATGAACAAGACAATTCTATCCAATACTTATCATGGAAATTGATTCCCATAGAATTTTCAAGTGTACCAAAAGATCTACCTACTGAAGAATCACTTAGAAATGGAATATTTCCTGATCCGCGAAGATACATCTTGAGAAATTATCACAACTCCAAATCATAAAATTCGATAGGCCTTGTATTAACACGTGGTCGTGCTGTTAAAGTAGACCGAACCAACGAAGCATCCTTTACATTACAAATTTCATTTACGTTGTTTGATTTTCCGGATTTAGTAATCGTAACAGTATAATATATTAAGAATGTACTGGAAAAAGGACAAATCGAAATATTAAATATGTATGGAGTTATTGCACATAGTCAAGAGCGCCGGGGTCCGCATACCGTAAACTAGCGAGTCAGGTAGTCGGAGCGCTTGGGATGGAACAGTGTTTCTTTCACAATATCTTTGTATAATTCTTTAAAGATCTTACTCCATTACTTGGCGACGAGGTTAACCATCATCTCCTACGAATTTATTTATATTTGTCTCGGGATGATTTACTAGAAAGATGCTTAGGTGGCCGTACCCAGAATGCCAATGAAAGTTTCAAAGCGACAGTTTGGCGATTATCCCCAAAGCACTTGCATTCTGGATTAAAAATCATCGAAATCTCAGCCTATATTGCTGCTGGGATATTTAATAAAGGCTACACCTCCATTCTTAGAATTATGAACAATTTAGATATAATTGTTGACACCTATTCGAAAGTTTTCGCCGAAAATACCGATGAGGCGCGAGTAGCGAGGCAGAACAAGATAAGTCTTTCTGAAACTAAAGCAGCTCGTATAGTTAGAAAACAGCAACAAATGGAAGATAATCAGCTTTTCGAAGAGGCTGAAGGATTATTATATGCGTCTGGAATCGCGGATTGATCGGTAAGTCACTAAAACCAATAGTTTTATCGTACTGAAACTTTAAACGCGATTATCTCGAAACTTCATTTTCAAAAATTGCTCGTGTTGTAACTCAAAAAGTTATTGGTTGATCTGGCTGAATTTTTGGGAGGTGATTCCCTATAATATTATCGGAAGGAAAAAATGGTCGAAAATTCGAACATTTCATTCAACAGTTTAACAAATTTTTAATTTTATACTTTTTCATTGTTTTATAGGTTTGTCCTTCCCCTTTACATGTCAGTAATCGAAAAATAATTGTTTTCTTGGTTTCAGATTACTACAAAGAACGTGACAAGTCAAGCACTTTTCGGTGTCATGCAAAATGACCAAATAACATACAGAGCCACCATTTTCTTTCATAACGAAAAAAAATGTTTTTCTATGCTTTAAAGGTGGAATAAAATGATACCACAATTTCAAAATGATGCGATTATTTTATCACCTTCAAAAAAATTCATACAAAATGCCTCATTTTCGGCCGTCTAAATAGTATGCTCCCCTTAAGCAGATTAGACGCATCCATGAAGGAGATCCTACACTCGCCGAATTTCATCGACCAGTTTTACGACGCATCTACCGCATTAGATCGATTTACACAGGACATGGGCTGTTGCTCTGGTCGAAATACAGATCCCTATGACGTTTCTTTACGTGCCCGCAGCGCTAAAAGACTGGGGTCACGTGGGCGTGGTCACCACCCGCACCAAACCGAGGAAGAACCACAAAGAACCGATAGTCGGCCTTATGATGACAGGTTCTAACGTAGCGCACGGCGTTTACGATGACGTAAAGACACTCATTGACGAAATAAACGCTACCAGGGCTATGACGGGCCGTCTGAAACTAGAGCTCTGTAGAAGCGGTTACGAAGCGTATCGTTCGTGTCTACCGATAACGATCTAGACGACCCGCACGAGCTGAGAATCTGCCGATCTCTGGCGCTCATCCTAGGTTTTACCGAGTCGGTCGTGGTATCAAAAGCAGAACCCATTGTGATGGCCAATGAACCGGCTAGTCTGATCAACGCCCTACCCAAGATGCTTTTCGTTTACACCGATGTCTGCGAGCCGTATATCACGGGAGACGTCGAAACGCCACTACTCCGCGTGGTTCCCCTGCAGACGGGTAACAAATACGGGTACGCCGCCGTAAAAGTGCTCTCGTTTTCACTGGTAAAGTATATACCGCTGCTCCGCACGACGTTTCAAACGATCAACATCGATATACGAGACCACCTGGGCGACCCTATACCATTCGAATCAGGGACGCTCTCCGTAATACTACACTTTAAACGGCTAGACTGATGGCTCATTACACCGATTACTACGATTCGCAGATAGGTGGGGGATCCTCCACGAAGTTTCGGGTGTTCGCAGGGTCGCCGTATCCGCGAGGTCATGGTATCGGCAGCTTTCTCGGTGGTCTGTTTCGGCGTGTACTACTCCTGCTATCGAGAGGGACCCGAGCCGTCATAAGAAGGCGGTGCGCGCTGGTATGAATAACTCGACAGACGTCAGCGAGCGCGGCGCTCCGCTGAAACAAGCATTTTACACCAGAGTCGCCGAATCGGGTATGAATCTTAAACGTAAAGCGGAGGCGAAAATTGACGAGCTGATGAAAGGATCGCGCTATAAAGCTGTAAAACGATCACGCGGTGGCCGCTGTATCATCGGCGTCGCTGGAAGAAGCATCGTTTTACCTTTAAGAGCTGCTAGCAAGCGTAAGAAAAAGAGGAGTACGAAAAAAAAGATCGCCCCACGTAGAAAAAACAAACCAAGTAGTAAAAGAATAAAGACAAAAACCAAGAAACCAAAAAATAGTCGTAGGAGCGGTAGTAAAAAAAAAATAAGTGGAGCGTGTTGGATATCTTCTCCTGAGCGCTATCTTTATCATGGGTTTCATACACGTGCAATCGTGCGAGTGTATGAAATCGGAGCTCGAGCTCTTTACACTGCCACCGACGCAGACTACTATACAGAGCGCCCAGTGGGTGCACTATAAACTTATCTCATCGCTGACCGATGACTTTCCCATTGAATATGTCGTGCCAGGTAACGGCGGCGAGTACCTCGATCTAGCACACACCATGCTTAGTTTACGCGTACAGCTGCGATCCAAGGATGCATAATCCCCGGACGCTCTGAGCAAAGCAGCCCCTGTTAACAATCTGCTACACTCGCTATTCAATCAGGTGGACGTATTTCTTCATCAGAAGCTCGTATCGCCGTCTAATAATGCGTACGCTTACAGAGCTCATATAGAGACGCTATTAAATTACGGATCCGCCGCTAAGGGGTCACACCTCTCGAGCGTGCTCTGGTATGACGACACGCCCGGTCTTATGGACAATACAGTGGGCAAGAATATAGGCCTCCCGAATAGGCAAGCGTTCGTCGGTAAAGACAGGACGGTCGATCTGGGTGGCCATTTACACTGCGATATGTTTAATCAAGAAAAATTTTTATTAAACGGCGTCGAGCTCTGTTTACGACTCGTACGTACGAGAGACGGTTTCTCCCTCATGGATCCCAAGAGTAAGTGCTCTTTACATACAACGGAGGCTACGCTCGTCGTTAGACGCGCGAAAAGACGCCCTGGTATTCTAATAGCGCATTCTAAAATGCTGTCTAAGACGACGGCCAAGTATCCGCTTATGCGTGTGGAAATTAAGGCTCTGACGATGCACGCCGGCTTGCACGGTGGCACGATGGATAACGTGATTCTCGGCCAATTACCTAAGCGTATTATAATAGTTTTCGTCGATAACAAGGCCTTCAACGGTAACTATCAGCTCAATCCGTTCAATTTTAGAAACTATTGTATTAATTTCTTATCGCTGTACGTCGACGGTGTTCAAATACCCTCGAAAGCCTTGCAGACCGATTTCGGTAAAGCCGGTCTTTACGTGGACGCGTATCACACCCTCTTCAGCGGCATGGGTATACTTTCTCAACGAGGGTAATTCGATATCTAGGAGCGCTTCAGCGTGCACATGGATTTTGTCATCGAGATCGAATACTTCAAAGACTCCGAGGGGCGTCTGGCTCCAAAGGAAATTGGCGTCGTGGCTATACATAGGCTACTGGATCGTTTCACCGTCCTGCGATTTCAACGAATTACCGCCGGCGATTAGAAGCGAGAACAAAACCATGACCCGCTATCAACACGGTCTAGACTGGTTCGACGGTGGTGTAACGTACAAACAGTTATACACCAATCTCCGACATATCGCCGGTATTTCGCAAAACATTTACGAGCGTGGTCCGGAGAGCGTGCTTTTTCTACAGACCGTTATGGCGCGGGATGTTATAAATTTGGATGAAACCCCCAATAACTCACCATACGAGGACTTCCCACAGAATCGTGACCATTACGAGTGCATCGTTCACGCCTGTAAGGAAGCACGAGGGTCCTTTACCTGTGCTCTAAACAACGCCCTACATCTTGAATTTTGGCTTCGGATTAACGGACCGCATATATGAACACGCCAGACCTTTACCTCGGTCTTCTCGGTATATCGGCGCATACGACGAGTGTCTACGCAGCTGATAGAATACCCCAAAACTGGTCGAAACCCGCTGCCATTGTCGCAAACACGGACGATCATACGAAACCAGGAGCGCATAGAGTTCCCATGTACGTCGACGCTGACGGAGACAGCTACTACTTTGACAGCTACGGATTGCCACCGCTGAATCATAACCACCTATCGAGACTCCGACGGAACTGTCGATCCTTCCGATGGAATACTCAACAGATTCAGAGAGAGACGTCAACGGTGTGCGGCCAAGTCTGCATGATGTTTTTACACTACCTCTTCTGCGGCTACGGGATGCATGCGTTCCAGAATGTGTTTAGCAGTGATTTGCGGAAAAACGATAGAATCGCCCGTGAGTACTACGACGCTTTTGTGCGAAAGAAGCGTTTGGCGAATCGCCGGTATGCGCATGATAGTAAGATCTACGGCGGTGGTGGTGGTGGGGTAGAATATTTGCGGTGTAAATGATGATATAGCGCAAAAATTAAAATAGTAATAATATGTAAATAATGATAATAGGTACTGTGACTTTATTTTTGGACGTCATAAAAGTCCCGTATTGGTTACTTCCGTTTTCCAATTTCGGGACGCATTTACGTCCCTTTTTCCAATAAATGTTACGCAACCAGCCAGGAGCTCCAGGGTCATAAGCATTAGGGAACGTTAAGTTAATATTTTCGTATACAAATATTTCATACGTCACGACCACCTCACCGGAACCGAGCCATTCGGACAACTGGAAGCCAACGAAGGAGGATAAGCAGATTTTACGCCGCGGAACGTGGAGAGCTGCCGTGTCGACCTGACGACTCCACTCTATAAGGGACCCTACCCGACCAAGAAGACGGAGGATCAACTCAAAAGGACAGCGCCATGGACTTCACCTTACCTATCGTTTTATATCGTCAATACCGATAGTCCCTAGTAATGGGACTAATAACGAAGACGAGGAGGTCTCGAGTTCCGCGAGACTCCTCGTGCTGAAGATCAACGGGCCCCTTCATGGAGGTACCGTAACTGGCTTGCCATAGGTGGGAGAAACGACCAGACCTACCGAAGTCATCAGTGTCTCAGCCACTATCGTCGAGGACAGGGCCGGAATCTCATCGCCGCCAGAGGCCACTGGACACCCCGAGCTACGGCAGGGAGGCTGTGACTATGTTCCGCGTGGCTAGCGAACTTACGACCAGGATGTCGAAGTGTTGCGTTTAGTCCTCGATCGGAACTTTTATTTTACGCCGTCCTTCCGAGTATTATGTATTGTTTCTCAGTGGAAACCTCCGGCATCTACCGAATATTGTCGAAGTCCGTCTCGTAGGGGTACGGCGATTGAACCAGAGATGTCACTCTAGTATTATATCGTGTGTTTTATCGAGGAATAGTCCAACGGCATGACTTTTGTAACGGCGTAGTAATACGAGTATTGTAAATCCTCCCGAGGATCTAATTGGCTATCTAAGCACTACACTTAGTAGTGTACGCTAGTAGCCTACGCTATCTAGGCACTACTTTTGATTGTTGGTAGGGACGCGAGTCCCAGCCCTACAGTGAAATTTGCGTGTAGAACATTCTTGTCTGAGTTACCATCGTGGTCGGGTGCAAATTTTGTATCGTCAGTAGTTTCAATCATACCGGTAAGAATCTTGTAACGAGCCACGAAATCTTTTCCATACAGCTATCTTCTCTATCGTTTTCGTGTTTGTGTTTTTCCCAGGGCCTCCGCCTATGGATGATTTCAGTATCGCTAACATGGAAAAGATTCCGTGTATCGCCTATATTTCTTTAGTGAACTATTATTTCTAGATTTAGTAATATTTTCTTAACGCAAAAGTCTCGTGACCCTGAAGACCTAACAGAAAGAATCTGCGATTTCTCGCTTCACGAGGACGCGTGTAGTGTATCGTTTTTGTCTCGCTTCCCGAGACTTCACGTATCGTCGCGTGTCCCGCTTCACAGGAGTTCACGTTTCGTATACGAAAGTATCGCAAAATAATTACTTTAAATTTCGTTTGATTTGCCTAAATTGTTATCAACTACATTTATTAGACTTGTTTCGAAATTATTATTTGTTAATCGTTGAAGTTCTCCATCGTCCTAAATAAAAGGACACCTGTTATTGTTTTCTATTCCGAGGTTCTCATTCTCCTAATCAATTCCCTTACCAACACCTTGGTGATCCCTGCCCCTCTACCATCTCGCGAATTATCTGTGCTGGTCGGTGGCACTCTCTCCGTCCCTTCTGGAATTATTTTGCAGATTTCGTATCGTGACGCAAAAGTGCGTATGGCGCCCAATCGGTCTTTTTCGGTATCGTATTCCAGGGGGATAGAGGTTTATAATTTGGCGACGGAAAATCAGCTGTTTTGCTACGAACGGCTCGGGTAATCAAATTTGGTTATAATTTGAGAAGAAATTTTCGTCACAGTACATAACAAATATATTACAATAAACTCCTCCCCACCAACTGGCTCGAGAGCACCACTGGCCCGGAGCATGGGTATAGAGAATCTTACTGTATAGAGAATTATTGTTTGTTGCGTCTATTTAACGTTCTAGGTCTACTGTATTTAGGATAAGATCCCTCCCCTCCGCCCTTCCGTCCCTATCAGCATTCCCCGTAGGTCACTAGCTCGAGGACTGTTATCGTGGACCCTCTACGAGGACAACAGCCAGCCAGGAGGAACTGACGCCCGTGGGGCGGATGCCCACCAGCCACCACCATCGCCACAGAGGTGCAGCCCCGGTGCAGTCCCGTCACACGGGTAGTAAAGAGGCCCGTGTGACAGCGGTGGAGTCCTCTCCGAAACCGCGGATATGCCTGGGATAATTTGGACAGGCCTGGAGGCCGCCATGTTGACCGGTACGCGACAGCCAGCCCGCGCGCCGACGAAGCCAGCGCCGTGCCATCCGCTCGCGAGGCCTTGAACGGCCTGCCAGGGAAAAGGACCAATGCCCTGCCATGCCGGAACTGCCGACCAATGCCAGAGCGCGTAGCCCTCTCAGCCGAGCAGATCCATCAACCACCGAGGCCCTGCAGGCCCGCCACAGGAAACGAGGACCGGAAATCGAGAAAAAATCTTCATTTCGAACCAGGTCGCGAGAAAGAGCGTGTGAGGACTGAGTGTTGCGAATTAAAAGACTGATCGAATTGGATATTGTTGCGGATACGTTTTGAGTGAGTACGACTATTGCGTATGATTGAGTTTTCCCTTTGCCCTTTTTCCTACCCGTCCGTTTCTACTTGCGCTTTTATATTGGGTATAGATTCCATTTTTCGATTTAGCGAGCCGTCCCCACGTGCACCGACCTTTTGCGTACCTTTTTCTTTTTGAGTTTCAGCCTGGCCTTCAGCCAACCGCTGCGGCCAGTGGTATATTGCGTCCGCTCTAATTTAGTATCTTGCACCCTTTTTGTAAAACGCCCGTGCCCTTTTCCTTCCCCGCCCGTTTTTGAATATTGTAAAGTACGAGGTATTTGTAAGCAGCCATTATCGCGTTCGGGAACCTTCCTCCCTAAGACCCCTCACCTCTTCCCCCGCTAACCTTGCCTTTTCGAATCAATATTCAAATCAAATATTCGAGGACCTTTTGAGGTCATTCGACGGTGCTACGCCGTATAAGTAGCTGGCGCCCAAGTTGTTGTGTTCGCGTATTATTTTGTGCCGGTAAGCCCTCCTGTCCCTCCTGCCCCCTTGCCCACTAGTCCGTTTGAAGGTCCGTTGCGACACCGCGTGCTCCTGCGAAAGCCCCACGTGTTATTGTTTAGTCTTGCGTATTTGGAGTGTTATATCTTTCTAGTGTAGCAATTTCTGATTTCATTTCTTTTCTATTTTTCTTCTTGTATTGGCATTTACTTTATAATTATATTCTTTTCTACCTCATCCCGTGTCCCCTTTCAGTTCGCGTTTCCCTTCCCATGTAGTTATTGCGATAGCTAATTCGAGCCGACTCTGGGCGGACATAATCTGCCCAGCACGTCACAATATATATGTAAGTAGCAAATAGGTTTAATAATAATAGGATATAAGCAATAATGTAATATATAAAGCTAACATTAAAATAGGAATAACATATAAATAATAATATTAATAGGTATTTATGTATACAGGGTGTTCCGAAATTACCTGACCAACGGGGTATGGAGGGGTGTTCGGGAGACATCACTGATCACGAAAATGACCTTCCTTTTCTCCGGTCATCGTTTTTTAATGGGAGCAGGTCAAAGTTGACCAATCAAAACGAGGTGTCAAGAGAAACGTAGGCACCTACGAACTCTGAGTTTTCTTCCCTCGCTTTTGTTTCTCGATGGCTTTGGGCAGGATGATGTCAGCCGAAGAGATGCCTGTTGGATGTCACTCGCTGAGAATAGAAGTTCTCAATTAAACAGTCAAGCACTAATTGAAAACTACAATGTTCTATGATAATGCCATTTGACTTACACAGATATCTCTGTGACGTGTTACGTAGATTATCCTGATCTCGCTTTTCTTCCATTGTGCTATATTCCGTTGACGAATCGCAATAAAATTCTAATGCAATTGACGACTTTTCATAACTTATGAAGCATATTCCTTAAGAGTTTATATTCCCTGTAAGATATAATACAGATCTCTCGCAGTAGGTAAATCCGAAATCTATCTCCCGTTGAATTACACATGGAAGTTGAATAACTCCTCGCAGCCGGAAAAAAATTAAAATTTCTGCTGCTGTGATTGAATAAATTTTTGTTTATCTCGAGGTGAAGCATGTATAATCCTCCATTAGATGTAGCAAGAATCGCTAGAAATCAATGGAAGAAAAGCGAGATCAGGATAATCTACGTAAGACGTCTCAGAGATATCTGTGTAAGTCAAATGGCATTATCATAGAACATTGCAGTTTTCAGTTAAGTAGAGCTTGACTGTTCAACTGAGAACTTCTGTTCTCAGCGAGTGACATCCAATAGGCATGTCTTCGGCGGACGTCATCCTGCTCGAAGTCACCGAGAAACAAAAGCGAGGAAAGAAAACTCAGAGTTCGTAGATGCCTACGTTTCTCTTGACGCCTCCCTCTGATTGGTCAACTTTGACCTGCTCCCATTTAAAAACTATGACCTTCCGGAGAAAGGGAAGGTTATTTTCGTAATCAGTGGTGTCTCCCAAACACCGCCATACCCCGTTGGTTAGGTAATTTCGGAACACCCTGTATATGTAAGTAAAAAAAAATAGATATAATAATAATAGCTATAGAATATATATATGTAAGCAATTAATAATAATAATAAATATAGTGTTAATGTGTTGTGACGCGATTTTTCGAATCACGGTCCCAAGGCGGCTCCGGTTACCGATACATATAACGTTCTCGATTTCTGGCACATAGTTCGTTTTCGTATGTTTTGCTATCGGTGTCGGGTCAAGGAAAAGAATTACGTTACAAATGGCGCCCAACGTGGGGCCAGCCAGCAAATAGTGTGTTACCGTATGCTCTCGACTACTTTTGCTCGCGAAGCGATGCTCCCGAGCACTTCTCGTTATCGACCTGTGCTCCCGATTCCGAGGATTCTTCGTAGATCCCGAAGCGGTCTCGCTCGTTCGGCGATCAGTCACCGATCTGCTGTAGCTATCGAACCCTGGAAAAACTCCGATGCACTATCTTGCATCAAGCTCTCGCCTTGCGAAAAAAATCACAAGTTATCGAAAATGTTCTCGGTGAGGTAATTTCGAATTTCCTCCACTAGCGATCCCCACCCCTCGGTGACGTTCTCGACGCGGTTACCTCTAGGTGACAGCAAGGTTACCGCTTTATTGTGAAGCGTAGGCTATCACGGTAAACGGTCGCGAATATTCCCCTCCGGGAATCCTCGACTCTGAAAAGTTGCGATCTCGTTCCCCGCTTGTGACGCTCCTCGAGTTGTCATACCCGGGTGACCCTACCCGTCATCGAGGTATTGTTACAACGAAGACGGTTATCGAAACGGTTCCCGAAGTCTGACAAACAAGTTTTTCAAAAGACTTCGAAGGACCCCCTACCCTAGAGTGCTGGTTCGCGACAGCCGAAATCGGCAAGGTCTCGGTCACTTCATTTCGAAAGACCCTTGAGAATAGTCGAACCGAAGAAGAGCTCTCGCGACGTAATGGACACGGCGAACAGCCCCGTCACCGAGGAGGAGATGGACGTGGTCGACCAGGAGGACACCAGCGACTCCCGGTTCGACGAAATGTTGAGGGTGACGACGACGATCAGGGAGAGGCCGGCGGACACCCTGTCGACGAGGAGAGCACTAGCCCATGCGTGTGCCGCAGCACTCACCCTCGCGGGCCCGAAGGATGCCGCTTCGGAACAGGCGATTGTGGGCGCTCTCGCGGACTTGTCTCAGGGGGCCATGGAGCCCGAACCGGGAACGACCCAAGAAAAGGAGCCCGTCGCCGCTGCGCCCGTACCACCAGCTCCCGCGACACCGGGGACGCCAGCCGTCCAAGAAACACGGACCGCTCCAGCTGCGGTAACGAGACCTGCGGTGCACACCGAGCGCACCAGGATCGCGAATCCACCACCATCCGCGGCCCGGAAGAACCACGGGACCAACGGCACTCGCCCTACAGGGTCCCCACCGCAACCTCGACGGCCAGCCCTCGAACGGGCATGCTATAGCTGCGGGGAGATTGGCCACCGCTATTCCGATTGCCCGCACGGCCCACCGCCCACCATCTTCTATCGCCGCTGCGGACGCAAAGGAAAAATCCTGGCTACCTGTCTGTCTTGCAGCCAGAGCTGGCGAGAGCGCGGGTCTTACGTTCCGCGGGCCGGCCGAAACGTGCCCCGGGAGGCTCTGCCTAAAGCCTAAAGCGTCCCTCGGTGGTCCGTCGAAGCCACCGGCTATCGGTTCCGTCAGGGTAACCAACGGGGATAGGGCTTGCCCGAAACCTTGAGGACACCCTGATGTAGCTCTCGGAGTGGACTCCCTAGTCCCAGATCTCGTACTTGGCCTTCGGGCCAATTGCTCTCGTTACCGGCTCTCGGCCCTAGCTCTCGTTACGTGGGTCGCAAGACCCCACTGCTCTCGTTCAACGAAGGGACCCTAGGTCCCAACCTCTGATATGTGTGTCCAAAGACCGCTCATCTCTCGTTAAAGGAAGGGGCCCAAAGTCCCAGCCTTTATTGCCTGGATCGCAATGGATCGCTAATGGCTCTCGCTAACGGAAGGGACGTTCAGTCCCAGCTTTCGGTACGGGAATTCAAAGATTCCACAGCTCATGTTACAGAGGAGGACGGCAAGGCCCTCTCGGGAACCGTGGAACGCGAATCCGCGCAGCGCGCTGACAAGGCAGACCACGGGTCCTAATTCTCGATCCGCGAAACGCGAAACCGCGCAGCTCTCGAAGAAACAGAAGGACCCGAGATCCTAGCTCTCGGTGTGTGTGCGAATGCTGACGGTTCTCGAAGAAGCAAAGGGACTCGCGAGGACCCTTAGTTCACGATACGCGTGTCAAAGGACAGCCATTCTCGAAACATAGGCCTCCGGCCTCAGTTCGCGACGTGCGAGTCGCGGGACTCGAGTTTAGGAAAGTGGTTCCTCAAGCCCTGCTCGCGAAGATGGACAGCCATCAAGCTCGCGGAATACAGCTCTCGGATATAATACGAAGATCCCAAAAGGGTAACGTACGCTCTCAACTTTCGTGTTCGTCCGCGTCCTGTGATCATCGTTCAGTGTCCGTTTGTCGATCTGTGTTTAATACTTTCTCGGAGCGAGAGAGGATAAACCTCTCACGCGTTCTCGGTTCGCCTGCGAAAAATATTAAATCAGTTCTCGGCAGTAAACAGCAGGTGAACAAGGCTCACTATCGTTATGGCTTCCGAAATAAGCTACGCTTGATACCTTCTCGAAGCGCCAGGGCTAACGCCTCCGCGCGATCTCGATCTACCCGCGCAAAACCAGAAATTAGCTCTCGATAGTAACTAGCGGGTAGAACCTCGTGCTATCGAAGACGAATAAAATCAGTTCTGGGTCTCTAGACTTAGCTCACGACAGCAAGGATAACCGACCTCAGCTCTCGTTACAGGAAACAGAAAAAAAAGAATTGTGAGATCTCGCTCCACACGTGGATAAGGAATCACCGAGAATAATCGGTGAAGAAGAAAAGAAATTCCCCGCGTGAAGATACCGAAATTATTCTTGCCTGAAAACGGATAGTAGCTCTCGATATTATTGTTCTCGAATATTATTGCCATGCCGAGGGAAACAAAATCTCTCGTGCTGCTCTCGGTTTACCCGTGACAAGGTAAAAGGCTCTTGCGTGTAAACACGCGTGAGAAAGCAAACGATCTCGGAAAGGCATCAAGTCGATTCAACGCTCTCGAATTAATTCGCAGCCTGTCTTGCGTGTAAACACGCGTAAGAAAGCAAACGATCTCGAAAAGGAATCAAGTCGATTCACCGCTCTGGAATTAATTCGCAGCCTGGTCAGAGGACCATGCGAAGAGATATCGCTACAAAAACAAAAAATAAGTCATTTCTCGAGCCGAAAGAGTAAACCTCTCTCGCGCGATCCCGGCTTACCCGCAAAATATTAATTAAATAGCTTTTGACAGTAACCAGCGGGTGACATCGTTCGCTATCGAATTATCGTATTTTGCCTTCTCGTTCCAGGAGACCCTAGTCCCTGAAACAGTTCTCGATTTCGGTTCACGAGTTGAGTACGGCCGAAGGGCCAGAAAACTATCTCACGATCGTAACGTGCTCTCTACAGTCTCTCCCTACGGAGGTAGCACAGGTGATGAGTGGTCTAGTTACCGAGTTCTCGAAATAATCTTTAAACATATTCTCGCGCCTATGAATTATCAGGCAGCTCTCGCTTTATCTACAAAGTATTATTGTTTTCACTCTGTCTCGCTCTCTCACGACTGTGGATAAGAATACTGGCTATCGAAACTGGGTTTAACTGACCATCGCTCACGAAAACGAATTAGTAAATGTCTTAACTGACAAGCTATCGGCCAAAATATTAATTTCGGAAAAATCATTTTCTCGAGCTGGAGAAATTTCTTCGTCTGGTTTTCGATCTTCCCCGCCACCATCTAGCTCTCGACCGTAAACAGGGGAATGAATACTAAGCTATCGTAAGAAGAAAAAACAAATTATATAATAAAGCTCTCGAATATGTCGAAATACCGACGAAAATATTCCACTCAGAAAGTTGGCTCTCAGTCAGATCTGCTTGCACTAGCTCCCGTTTCGATCTCTAAGCCGCAACCACCCTTATGAGGTGGGGAGTTGTGACGCGAATTTTCGAATCACGGTCCTAAGGCGGCTCCGGTTACCGATACAGATAACGTTCTCGATTTCTGGTTCCCTTCGGGTTGCCACCCTGCTCAGAAGCTACGCTCTCGGGTTGATTCGTATAGTTATGTCAAGGCTCTCGTAAGATTCCGTCATTGTTTAGTTGAGGTTGAGGTGCTCGAATCTGCCGTGGGGAGATAATCTCGACGTACCGAGCTGCCCGGCAGGAGAGAGTACCCGACGGAGACATCTCCACGGACCGGCAGAAGCCCGGATGAAATACCGGCGTCCCGCTGGAGATGGGCAAAGGGCTGTAGAGCGGACGGAGGTAGTTTTGATACGGTTAAGGACAGGAGAGGAACCTCTTGCCCGAGTTAAGGATGTTGCACCCAGCTGTCGCCCGATGCCCTGGGGAAACGGCCGTGGAGGATTTTCAGGAGATACGTACCTATTCGTTAAGGAACGCTCTCGATTTGGTTTAAAGGGACAACTCGAAGGAGATAGAAGAGTGTTCGATTATAAGGCTCTTGACCAATCAGAATGATTAGTTCTCGGATTTGGCTATTGTCAAAGCAGTCTGTCTCAAGGCACCGACCGAGGTGTCACGGGCTGGCTCGTGCTCGCGTGCTATCTGTTGATAGATTTTCATGCCGTGTTTCGCTACGGTATATCAAGCTTTCGACTCGTGCAGTTCTTGCGTTGTTCTTGCGGTATCCTGGCAATTCTATGAATGCCTGTGAGTGTTCCGGAGGTGTATTGCTGTGCCTGAGTGCAGTGCTCCCCAGAGTGTCCTTTGGATACAGTTCTCGGCCTCCACGGATTAGCTGCAACAGCTCCGGTGAAGATTCCAAATTTATTAATTGGGGAAGGGATCTCGATAGATAGTTAAGATTCGTTCTGATATGTTCTCGGTTCGTCGTTCTCTGTCTCTCGCACTATTTGCCGGACTCTTACTCCGACCCTCTCTACCTCAAACCTAGCAGCGTGAGCGGCTGTGCATTTCCGTAACTGTCCACTCCCGTTCATGTATCCAGTTGCGTTTGCTGATTTTACGTGACCGCAACGATCAGCACCTACGGTTGCGTTTCTCGATTTTACGCGTCCCCAAAAATCGACAGGATCCGTTAAGCTATCGCCTCGTCTGATAGGTTCCGTCAGAGCTCTCGTTCTTGGTGGAGTTGGGCCTGTTCCACACCAACTTCCAGTTTATACCGGGTCGTCAGTTCCCGGTGAAAAAAGAATTGGCTGGCGCCCGCCTGGCTTGCGGATGCACGAACGACGGGTGGACGGCCGAAGGTAACGTAGTTTGGTTCTCGCAGATAGTTCGATCTCGTATGTTTTGCTATCGATCTCGGGTCAAGGAAAAGAATATCGTTACAGTGTATATACATGGTGTTCCGAAATTACCAGACCAACAGGATATGGCGGTGTTCGGGAGGCACCACTGATCACGAAAATGACATTCTTTTTCTCCGGAAGGTCACAGTTTTTAAATGTGAGCAGGTCAAAGTTGACGAATCAGAGGGAAGCGTCAAGAGAAACATAGGCACCTACGAACTCTGAGTTTTCTTCCTTCGCTTTTGTTTCTCGGGGGCTTCGGGCGGGATGACGTCAGCCGAAGACATGCCTATTGGAAACAAGAAACAAGAAACAAGCCACCGAGAAACAAAAGCGAGGGAAGAAAACTCGGAGTTCATAGGTGCCTACGTTTCTCTTGACGCCTAGGTTTGATTGGTTAACTTTGACCTGCTCCTATTTAAAAACTATGATCTTCAGGAGAAAAGAAAGGTCATTTTCGTGATCAGGAGTGTCTCCCGAACACCGCCATATCCCGTTGGTCAGGTAATTTTGGGACACCCTGTATAAGTATGATTTACTCGAGGAGTACAACCGAGGAGTACAACTGGGCAAGCACCGGGTGCGTGCTCGTGAAAGACGCTTTGCGCACAGGTTGTACACCGCCCCACGTTAAACTCCATTATAGTATCCAGGAGGAGGTAGTGGATACTATGGGTCGTGTATAAACCCTGTTCGGCCGCAGGTAGTGCGAATACGCACCCTATGCACAGCTCCTCCGAGCGGTGCGCATAGATGTACCCGTGGAGACAGAGGCCATTATGTAGGGCCTCAAAAAAAGAGATCGTCCGGCCTGGGTGATGGTGTGCCCCTGTCCCCACCCACACCGTCCTCGTCCTTCTCCGCAGCCGATCGTGGTGCCATTTTTTTTTCAATTTCTGTTTTATAAATGTACTAATGTTTTTAAATAAAAAATTTTAAATAAATGTATAGTCTTAAAATTATAACACTTACCGCTCCAATAACAGGAGCAGTTGTTATTATGCAGCTAAGTAGTTAGTAGTGATGGTGTTGTTGGTCAGTGTCTAGATATAAGGGTGAAAGGTAAGAGATATACAATACTCAATTAAATCAAATTAAAACGGGTACTAGGTTAAAGCCGTTATACCTACCACTTTCTTCTTTTTTTTTTTAAACGTTACTACTCCACTTCCATTAACGCTTCTTCTTCTTGTTCTTTTTTTTTATTCACCTTGTTCCTATTCCTTGTCGCCACAGTACTGACAAGTTGCTGCAAGGATGGTTCACAAGGTACCGTCTTTTTCCCCACCATGATCATACATTTTTGCATAGTTGCAAATAAGAGATACACGCAGTAGGAGTTTACGCAGGCCGGGATTTCATAGGGCTGGTCAAGACAGTGGTACCCCGACGCCAGCCGTATTTGAGTATCGTTCACTAAATTGAGCAAAAGAGGGGTCCCATCATTCCAGCAGGAGCTACGTTGTATATGGAGGGTTCATCCCGAGCAAAATATTAGGGGTTGGATATCCATCCATCGATAGTTAAAAGTATTGAAAAATAAACGGCAATGCATACGATACCTCTATATTATAAGGTATTTCTTACAAAAAACAACTGTGTTCTACTTTACCATGCCCCATTCCCATGTCCATTCCCCTTAGGGTAATTAAAAAAGTTATCGACCGGTGGTCACTGGGTAATTACCGATCGTCATAGGCCTCTAGGGCATGCGTCGCCGCTGTTGGGTTTCGGACCTTAGGGCTGGGACCGTATGGCGGGGATTCAACCACATGAGCGAGGGAGTGGGAGGGGCATCTGGGGCGAGGTTTGAAGACCCGGACACATGGACGAGGGGGTGGCGCCATAGTGCAGTGCGGGGGACCGGAGCGCGGTGCTCTCTATTACTCATAGGGACAATGGTGGGGGTTTGTTGTGACGGCCAGGAGTGGTGTGAATCTACTAACATACGATACGATATAACAAACAGTACGATAACAAATGGTACGATAGTAAATGGTACAATAGTGATTCACGCACCCATGTGCCAGGGAGACGATTCCGCGAGACGTGGACTGAACAATTAAACAATTAAACACAAAACCAGAAGAATAGTGTTGTGAATCCAAATGTTGGATTTACGAGTTTGACCCCCCGGAATGAATATTTAGGAGTCGGGTACTTTGGGATTCGTTGCCCGAGTAAAAAGAAGGAACTTAAATCTCGAAAACAAGTAAAAGATTTATTGAACACAAAATTATTACGTTAGAATACACTATTAGATATGAAACCGTTAATGTGGTGAGGACGAAGGTCACGAGGCCAAGGTTAGTACTTCGACTAAATTATCGTAGTAACACTTCACTCGTAGCTCTCCTACTTCGTCTGATGTGCCGACAGCCGTCCGCTTTATATATCTTCATTATGGAATTTTTTAGAGACGCAATAACCAAAGGATTGTTTTCTATATTTCACCATGGTATCGGCGATGCGTCTCCTTTGTTTCCACAATATTTAGCGGGTGGAATGTGTCACGTCGCAGCGTCCGTTGCTTCTGACGTAGGCGTGTTACCAAATCTATATTATGGTTTCCAACAATAGAAAACAGGAAATGAGAAACCGAGCCTCTGTTTGTCACCGGATTAGCTATCATTGGACCCGTAGCGATTAGGAAAGCACAGGATGACACGTAAGAGTACGTCGAACAGAAAAGATCGGTTGATCCCGCGAGTTGAAAGATAGCCAAAATACCCCTGAGCATTACTCACCGTTGTCCAGTAGCTCCTACTCTCCACAGGACACACTCTCCTGGATTATAGGTCCCTGAAACGGATCACGATACGATACAATAAATCCAAAAATCGGAACAAAACCATAGCACATCGTATCCCTGAGTTAGGACATGCTGTGTGTGACGCTACAAATGTCCAAAATCGGGAACCTTCCCGAGAGCGCACCGTAATACCACCCCCTGGTCCAATCAGGTTCGCTGTTACATCGGCTCCGCTAGCGAACTCGCGATCTTCAATTGTTTTGACGATCCCGATAAAATAGATCCTGGTATCTTGCTACGTTAGGACGGCTGCAGTGCCATTTCCGGGAGGCGGGAATTATGTCGTCTACTCCCTTAATATTCGGCTTCACGCCGCTTCTGCAACTCCTGTATCCCCTCTGATCCTGAAGACGCTCGCCGCTTGCTTCGCGTAGTTGAGCTGTTAGGTTGTGTGCTCAGGTCTTGACGTCAACTCTGCTCGACATCGCTCCGCCAGACCCGTAGTTGGCTCTCTCTCGGGCTCCGTCTCAACAGAAATTGTGTCAAATCCTCTCGGGTCCGCATAATGAACTCAAAAACAAACAAAACGTTCCTTACAGGGAAATAAATACAAATTCTTAAAATAAGGTCAGTCCAACGCCATGCGAAATGTAACCCATCAGGCCCCACGACGTAGCTGAATTCACCTATTTTGTGACGTGCATCAAAATACTACGTCACAACATATGTAGAGTAAAAAAAACGAATCCACTCAAATTTTACCGTTTTCATGCGTATTATATGTAACATTCAATGAAAAGAATAAAAGACTCGATACTGAGGCAACGCCAGGGCAGATTGGGCCGAATATCGGTAACCAGTACTGGTATATAATATGCTCAGCATTGGACTGATAATGTTGGTCCAACCGTCAATGCCAATGGTTTGTCATTATTGTCTGTCGGCGGCGAGCTATCACTGTTCGTCTGTTACATCTTAACCGTTTTAGACCGGTGGAATCTACGTGGAGGATCAACCAATTTTTAATTTTGGGTTTCTTACCACTTTGAATTGTTGAAGCACACCCAATTGCTGTTCTGCGGCCTGTTCTTAATATGTAGAGCGATGATTGTAAACAAGATTCTGTGTAGATGACAAGAAAAAGGAAATTGATATTTTAGAAATGATTTGATTGCCACCCATGAATGCCGTGAATTTATGATATCTGTTATGAATTAATAGTGTACATACTCTGACGTTATTTTTGGACGTCACAAAAGTCCCGTGTTGGTTATTTCCGTTTTTCAATTTCGGGACGCATTTACGTCCCTTTTTCCAATAAAATATAACGCAACCGGCCAGGAGCTCCAGGGTCATAGGCATTAGGGAACATTAAGTTAATATTTTCGTATACAAATATTTCATACGTCACGACCACCTCACCGGAACCGAGCCATTCGAACAACTGGAAGCCAACGAAGGAGGATAAGTAGATTTTACGTCGCGGAACGTGGAGAGCTGCCGTGTCGACCTGACGACTCCACTCTATAAGGGACCCTACCCGACCAAGAAGACGGAGGATCAACTCAAAAGGACAGCGCCATGGACTCCACCTTACCTATCGTTTTATATTGTCAATACCGATAGTCCCTAGTATTAGGACTAGTAACGAAGACGAGGAGGTCTCGAGTTCCGCGAGACTCCTCGTGCTGAATGAGCAACGGGCCCCTGCGTGGAGGTACCGTAACTGGCTTGCCATAGGTGGGAGAAACGACCAGACCTACCGAAGTCATCAGTTTCTCAGCCACTATCGTCGAGGACAGGGCCGGAATCTCATCGCCGCCAGAGGCCACTGGACACCCCGAGCTACGGCAGGGAGGCTGTGACTATGTTCCGCGTGGCTAGCGAACTTACGACCAGGATGTCGAAGTGTTGCGTTTAGTCCCCGATCGGAACTTTTATTTTACGCCGTCCTTCCGAGTATTATGTATTGTTTCTCAGTGGAAACCTCCGGCATCTACCGAATATTGTCGAAGTCCGTCTCGTAGGGGTACGGCGATTGAACCAGAGATGTCACTCTAGTATTATATCGTGTGTTTTATCGAGGAATAGTCCAACGGCATGACTTTTGTAACGGCGTAGTAATACGAGTATTGTAAATCCTCCCGAGGATCTAATTGGCTATCTAAGCACTACACTTAGTAGTGTACGCTAGTAGCCTACGCTATCTAGGCACTACTTTTGATTGTTGGTGGGGACGTGAGTTCTAGCCCTACAGTGAACTTTGCGTGTGGAACATTCTGGTCTGAGTTACTATCGTGGTCGGGTGAGAATTTTGTATCGTCAGTAGTTTCAATAATATCGGTAAGAATCTTGTAACGAGTCACGAAATCTTTTCCATACAGTGTAACGTGGCGTCAGGACGACACATTACAAAAGCCCCGCACCTCCGCGCGCTGCCGACAGCACGGCAGTGCCTCCGGCCTCCATCTCGAAAGAGTTTGTAGGTCCGTGGTTCGGGTGGAGGGAACGGGGGAAGTAGTGGACTGGCGGCGGAAGCATGGGGCCCTTTTGGGTTGAGAGTCCGCATGCAAGGGGTGCTCAACCGTCAGGACGCATTGCCGGTACCCTGGGAACTGTGAACGGCTATGGTTTGCGGGTCCGCGGGGAGGGCGCCGGAGAGGAGATTTGTTTTCATTTTTGACCTACCGCAAGGAGCGGTAAAATGAGTCCTTCTTCCGTGCTCGGGCGACCGCGGAGCTATCGGATAATCGCGGACTGCGATTATCGGGATCTCTTGCAGAGAACCATGGGTCCCGGTTTTTTTTTTTGTATGGTCTAGTGCCAGTGCGGGCCGAGTGTGTGAAATTCCGAGTGTCTGATGGACACCCTCGTGGAGCCAGGATGCAGCACCACGGGGATAGGCGGAAGGGATACTGCCACCACGATTTGAATTTGGTACGGGACTGATGGGACAGCCAGTTCTCGGTAAGTACCGCGAGGGCGGTCTTATTTAGAGAATATCTTGCGCTAGAAGATAACCGAGCGGGAGTGGTGCGGACACACGGATGCCTCAGGTGGCTACCGACGTCAGAGGGCACACCCCCGAAGAAGGAAAGGCTCGTCTCCAACGAGACCTGTTAGGATCGCGAATCACGCCGCGAGGGGATTCGCGGATTCGATAGGGACACCGAGATAAGGACAGGTTTGGGGCAGGCTAGAAATCACCACTTGGAATAGTCGTGAGTCACCGTTGGAGAACACACTGTACGTGACGGGATTTGTATTTTAAAATCCGCCGTTTATTTGATGGTAAAAAACGGAACGGTGTCCCACTCGCTGTTTTATCAGTTTGCGCGCCTATCCGTTGACTCCGAAATTTTCTCTCGTCGCCCCCGTGTTCCCCTCTACCATTTTCAGTTCGCTGAGGCTGAGCCGCCGGAAAACCTGAAAACGGCCGTGATGAGGGATGGTGGTGTGAGAAAGCCACACCTGGCACCCAACAATTAGATCTTTGGATCTTTTCTTCGATTACAGCACGCTTGGAGCAGTCACGGATTATTTGTAGACGACGGCGATGAACGGTACACGTCACAATATAACTAAAAATGCCAGACGATACTACACACCCTGGCAACATAACTAACCCTCTCGACAGTTCGGCATATCTGGACTATTTAGCAACTAAAGATGCCATTGACAAAATACCGAAATACGATGGCAAAAATTATAGATTCGGGGATTTCAATACCGAAATTAAAGCCTTACAGCAGGGCTTACCCGCCGAAGCTGAGACAAGGCTTATCAATGGGATTCTTGGCCACCTACGGGGACGGGCTAGGACCCATGTAGAAGGCAAATCTTTCGTCACAGTGAAATCCCTTATGAAAAGTCTAAGAGAAAAATTTTCTCCTGACCATGACTACGAACATTATCGCAGCCGACTCCTAGATGCCCGAATGAGAAGCGACGAAGACGTCTCTGATTTCTACTCGCGTCTTCAACGCTATATTCGACGAGCTGTTACCGAAGTCGAAGAAACTGATGGTGCCGATGAGGCAGCCAGCACCAAGAGACGTCTTGGTATGTATATAGATGGCCTGCCGAACGGAATAAGACCATACGTTCACAGCCGTGATCCGACGACCTTGAAAGATGCCTGGGAGTTTGCATTAAAGGACGAAAAACGTTCCCGCGCTCGTTCCCGGCGCAAAGAAAGTACACCTCGGGACGAAAGGATGTCGCACGCGGGTCAGTATAACGATAGTTCTTCGGAAGTCGAATATCGGACCACGTCGCGTGATAGAGGTTTATCGCCGCGTCGACGGGTATACACGGTCGGTGCTAACCGCTCTCTATGCAAGGCGTGCCGCAAATGTACTTGCCAACCTCAACAGCGTGAGCCGCGAGTCAGAGGTCGAGGAGACAGTAGTTCGCGTCAAAGAAATCGCCGTTCATCTGACAGGCGGACACCGGAACGTAAATCCCTACGCTTTAGGGACCCTACCCTTTTTTTGTTTTTTTTTTTTTACGTGGGGGAGATCTTCAAAAGACACCCCAGCTCCCTGGGGAAGGAGCCGGGGTAGTGTGGGATTCTTACCCACTAAAACCCCCACGCTGACCCTCCCTTGGTTTCACAGGGGGGCCCCGGGATCTCATATGAACGCTACCGGGACCCCCCTACCTGTGCTTCGCGGCCTCTCTCTGCCCCCTTAACGGGGGGCCGTCACAACTGGCGGCGTGAGGGGGTCACTCCCCACGCCGCCCCCTCCCCAGGGCCACGTGCAATGACGGCAAAGTCCCCCCTTCACCGTCTGTGGCCTACTCCGGGTGGGGGGGAGGGGCACGCCTTCTTCGGCGACCCCTCCCTCCTGCCCGGCCCCTCCCTAAGGGATCCACCCTCTCGCGATCCCTTTCAGCGGCCTCCTTCTGCAAGACAACCGCCTCACAGAAGGAGGCCACCGCATTCCACGCTCCCTCGCCGCCCACCATCCTGTTAATGACGGTGGGCAGCGAGAGGTCCTCCCCTATTACCCCGACCAGGACACCACGCTCCCTGCTGAAGGCAGGGCACGCCTCAAGGGCGTGTTTTCGGTGTCCCGGTCGGCTCCACAATGGTGGCACCGTGCCGCCGCCTCCCTCCTAATTCGGTGCAGGTACTCACCGAAGCACCCATGCCCGGTGAGCACCTGCGTGAGGCGGAAGGATAGCCTTCCCCAGCCGCGTCCCAACCAACCATCCCAGTTGGCCAGGATCGCCCCGACAGTTCGATGGCCGGTACTTTCCTCCAGCTTTCTTTTCCACTCGGCCAGAGCGTCCTGCCGGGCCTAGAGCCTAAGGGCTCTTATTTCCTGCTGTGGCAAGGGGTCACCCCCGCACCTCCACAGCCCTCACGTATTCTCCAATACACTTGCGTCTCCATCTTTGCCTGGAGGTCGAAGGGGATCACCCTCACCAGCACCAACGCCGCCCTTGCAGAGATCGTGCGGTACCCTCTCACTATCCTCACAGCCAGTCGCCTCTGAACACTCTCGACCTTCCCCCAGCTACGGCGACCAGCCGTGAGTTCTCCCGCCCATATGGGAGATCGATACAAAATCATGGACCACACGACCTCCACATAGAGACGGCGCACCTCCTCCCTGGGTCCTCCGAGATTGGGGAGCAGCCGCGCTAATACCACCGCCGCCCCCTCCACCCGGGGCCCCAGTCCCTCAAAGTGAGCCCTGAAACTCCAGTGGCTGTCCAGGGTGAGATCAAGGTACCTCATGGTTTCCCCGATCTCCACCTGAGCCTCCCCGATCCTGATCCGCGTCCCCCCAGGAGGTGGGCCACTCCGCTTCCGATCGTAGACCCACATGGCCTCCGTCTTCCGCGGAGCAACCCGCAACCCAAGGACGCGGATCGCCGCAACGACACGCGCCACCCCAACCTCAACCAGCCGAATGGCCCTCTCCCACGAGGTTTCGCCGGCGAGGACCAGTGTCTCATCCGCGTAGCACACCAGTCCCACGCCGGCTGGCAGACCAACACGCAACACCGCGTCGTACGCGAGCGCCCACAGAGTCGGCCCAAGCACCGACCCTTGCGGGACCCCGCACACGACGCTCCTCGAGTGGGAAACCCCCTCCCTATCCCGGTATACTATCATCCTCCCCTGCAGGTAGTACCCGATCAACCTCCTAATATAAGGGAGCACCGCATGGTACTCCATGGCCCCCCTAATGGCCGCCCAGGGGAGGGTGTTGAAGTGTTATGTCAAGGCTGACAGCCACTGCCCCCCCGCCCCCCCGGGAGGCCACCTCCCACGTGAGGTCCCGGACACGCTGGACAGCGTCCAGCGTCGACCGGCCTCCACGGAAACCGTATTGCTCCGCAGAGAGATTCGGTCCCACCAGCTCCAGGTTCCCGACGAGGCGCGCCGCAATTACCCTCTCCAGCAGCTTGCCCGCCTCGTCGAGCACGCAAAGAGGACGATACGAGGAGGGAATCCCTGTCGGACTGCCGTCCTTATAGAGGAGGACCATTCGATCCTCCCTCCACCCACGGGGAAGGCTTCCTTACTGAGGCAGCTATTAATCAGCCGCCTCATCCGGTCATCAATCACCCCGTGGGCGATTGCCCAAATTCTCCCAGGGATGCCGTCAGGGCCCGGCGCCACCCGGCGGGCATTGAACCTTTTGACGGCATCCCTCCATTCCAGGTCCCCCAAAGGGGGGGGGGGGTCCGGGTGTGTCGCCCCATCCCCATCTCCCACCGCTCCAACGTCCCATCCCGACGAGGGGAAGAGGGCACCAACAACCTTCTCCAAAGCCCAGGGTTCCAGGGTGTCCACCGCCGGGGGCGCCCGCCGCAACTTCCCGGTTATCATCTTATAAGGGCGCCCCCATGGGTCCCTGTCTAGGGAGGACAAAAGGTCCTCCCATGCCCGGGCCTTAGCCTCCCGGATCGCCGCCTGAAGATCCATGACCCGGGTCCTATACTCGTCATATAGTACCCTCTCCCCCTCCAAATCTCTCATGGCTCTCCGACGGGACCTGAGAAAACGCCGGCGGGCCCGAGAGCATTCCCCCCTCATCACAGCTAGCTCCCGGGACCATTAGTATACAGCACCCTGGCGGGGGGGGCAGCCCGGGGCATAGCGACACTACACGCAAGAGCCACGCACCGGACCAGCCACCCCGCCTCTTTCTCCGTGTCCGCATCGGCCCCGTCGGAGCAGCGCCCCAGCCACCCGCAAGCAGCGCCGCCCGGAGGCGGTCCTCATCCAGCCGCCCCAGACACCACCCCCCGCACCCCGCAGGGAGTTCAGGGGGACGATGCCCCCCACCGGAGGGGGGGGACCAACCTCATGGTGATATAGCGGTGGTCCGAGAGAGTTTCAACCCCCTCGGCCACCTCCTACCCCTCAATCCTGCAAGTGGCGGCGGGGCTGGCCCAGGTGAGTTCCACCACGAACTCGCCCCGTCACCCCACGAAGGTGCTAACCCCCCCCACCCCCCGGTTAAGGAGCACCAGGCCCAGGGCGGCCGCCCAGTCAAGGACCGCCACACCCCTTGCATTCTCACGAGCGGCTCCCCAACGAGGGGAGGCCGCGTTGAAATCACCTGCAATGATACCTGGACTATGAGAGCGGCGCGATACCACCACCCCCACTTGGTCCAGCAACTCTTCAAATCGCTCCAGGGGGCGGCTTGGAGGAGCATAAAGCCCCACCACCGGGACCGCCCCCCAGTCCACCATCACGTGATCCTCCCCCCCTATGAATAATTGTTAGGGGGGGTGCACCCTTCCTTTGAACTATCGCCACCGTCCCCCCGCTGCTCCCCACCCAGTCCGAGTGGGCTGGAACCGCATGGGGTTCGGCAGCGACACCCAATCCCGCATTCCTATTTGTCCAGAGCATGGCGGGCATGATTTAAGTTAGCCTGCAACAGTATCAACCCCGGGGCCATCAGCAGGCAATGGCCTCCATAGGGACTACACCCCCACCCCCCGTGCCGTCGCCCCTTCCTCACTAGGTGGGTGTTCAGCAGCAACTGTGGGGCGCTCGGCCGCCCCCCTATTTGTTTCCCCTTTCCTAGAGGCGGTGCACCCCTTTACCCCTAACCTGTGCGTAGCGGGACGCCCCCTGTCTGCACACACTGCGCAGAAGGCCTCAGCCGAGCATTGGTTTGCCCGGTGTCCCTCCTGGCCACACACATAGCAACACCCGGACCTGTCCCGTGTGCCCCTGCATGCATCCCTTACATGCCCAAACTCCAGGCACCGATAGCATTGGAGCGGACGAGCCGGAAGGACATCGACTCTCGCCGAGACCCAGCCAACCCTTAGCCGCCCCTCCGCCAACAGCCTCCTGGCGCCCGCCGCAGGGCACCGGGACCCTACCCCTCCTACCAAGACGAGCAACGACAGGAACCCTTCTTTAAACGAGGAAGCTCGTCGCTCGAACGACGCGTGCGCGACCAACTCTTTGAAACCGCGTCTAACCCCTGCAACGAAATTTCAGTCCTAACTGTCAATCTGCAGCAAATCGCCAGACAGCCTAAGGCAGTCATCGAAGCGGAATCACCGGACTTAAGGGCCGCAAAAACCAAGCTGTTAACCGATTCCGGGGCGGTAGTGAACATGATCGAGGTTAACGCTCTTCGCGGAAACGTCATGATTAATGAAGATGAGCGCGTACGAGTGCACGGAATTTCGGACAATGAGTCAACAGTACAATTGCAAGCAATAGGGACTGCGACAATCGAGTTGTTCTCACAACCAGTGAAGTTCTATGTCTTCCAGGGCACCCTTCCTATGCCTGGTGTGGGTCTTCTGGGAGAGGAATATCTAGAACAAGAAAAGGCCGAAATTTCCTACAACCACAATGCTCTACTTATCGCAAGTCGACCCACGCGTCCCATTCCATTCATTTGTGACAGGAGTTATTTTATCTCTGGAGGATACAGTACCGGCGCCGAGAAAGGAATGACCGTGTCGACACCTGATACTGCTGCGCCAGCAGTTGATCACGTGCGCTCGGATTGTACGGTGCGAGTTCCCGCTCGGACACGCCAGGCAATATCAATAAACGTAAGGAATTCCAAAATCAAAGAAGGTTATCTCTGCTGTTACTAATCATGTTGGAATCGCAAGACGTTGAAATCTCCATCCCTCCTCAACAACTAATTCCTTTTGAGTATCGTGGCCCACCTGAAGAAATTTCTGACTCCGATTCAGTCGACGAAACGACTATCGCCGGAAAAGATCGGGTTTCCGCCGTGCTGGCTGTACTGAGCACTGACCACCTCAATACCGAGGAACAAGAACGTGCGCACACTAGTGACTGCGTTCCCTGATCGCTTTAACCTACCAGGCGACAAATTGGGCCGCTCAAATTTGATGCGTTGAACGATTCCTACCGTCGACGACGTCCCAATTAACACCCGACAATATCGGTACCCCGTTGTTCACAAGGAGGAGATTAACCGACAGATGGACAAACTCCTGAAGGCCGGAAAAATCCAACCGCGCGCTTCACCTTATAACTCTCCGTTATGGATTCTTCCGAAGAAACCGGATGCCAAGGGAAATCGCAAATGGCGTGTGGTTATCGACTACAGAGCGCTGAACGAAAAAACTATTCCAGACGCATATCCTCTTCCCAATATCACTGACATCCTAGACCAGCTGGGGGGAGCGAAATATTTCAGCATCTTTGATCTTGCCAGCGGGTTTCATCAAATTGAGATGGATCCTAAAGACCGCCCTAAGACCGCGTTCTCGACACCGGAAGGGCACTACGAATTCACCGTTCTCCCGTTTGGACTTCGCAACGGGCCGCCCGTTTTCTAGCGACACATGAACATTGCACTTTCCGGACTCCATGGTATCGAACTCTTCGTTTATCTGGTCGACATCATCGTCTATGCACCCACTCTCTACACCATTAACCGTAAAACCTCTACACCATTGAATATCTGCCATATTAACGCGCAGTCGCTCGAAGCGCTTGGATGTCGAAAAAATCCTCACATCGAATAGGATCCGTATAATGGCCATCAGCGAATCGTGGCTTAAACCGGGGAAGACCACGCGTCTCATTGAAATACCGTATTACAAACTCGTAAGAAACGATAGAGACAACAAAGGTGCTGATGGCGTCGCATTTTATGTACATTTTTCTTTGCGTTATCGCGTAATGGCTAAATCGGAACAGCCCAAAGCTTATATTTTACGTCCAGAATTCTTGTTTCTTGAAATCTCCTCCGATAACTTCAAGATACTTTGCGGAGTTGTTTATAACCCTCCAAAATGCGGCTACTGGAGCAAGGTCGAAGAGGCCCTTTTCAATTGCAGCTCTTGTCAGAATCTCACGCTACTTTTCGGTGATCTCAACATAAACTGGGATTCTACCACCACTCCTCGCAGAATGTTGAGTGAATCACTCTTTGTATGTAACCTCGAACCTTTGCCTTTTGCGCCCACTTTTCACAGAGGCAACGTGCACAATAAAATCGATTATATATGCGTAAGTGACGTTGAGAAAGTTTCCTCCTTTAGACAGGCTTTGTATCCCAGCATCTCTGAGCACGATGTACTTTTTGCCGAACTGGCGTATAATATCTCCACCAGCCAGCCTGCTCCCATTACGCGGCGCGATTTTCGCAATTTCGATAAAAATAGCTTCATCAATGATCTTAACTCGATCGATTGGGGACACCTAACTAGCATCCACCACGTTGATGAGAAAGTTGAGTTTTTCACAAATAGCATACGTAAGCTCTACGACGTTCATGCTCCCTTCCGCTCGTATACTCCCAAGGTGCGAGCGACACCTTGGAAAACACCACAGCTCAAACATCTTGTCAACGAGCGCAATAAAGCTTGGAATCGGTATAGACGCTCTCGGAAAAACGATGATCACGTTAAATATAAACAGCTTCGCAATGGCGTTAAAACGGCTACCCGAAACGCTATCTCGCATTACTACAAAGACAAACTTCTCAACACTAAATGCTCGTCGGATATGTGGAAAGTTATTAATGACATAGGAATTTGCTCTCGTGACTCAGACATGTCCTCCCTACCCGCTGACATCAACGTTCTTAATAAGCATTTCGTAGGAGATCACGGTGCTAACTCGTTGTTGGATTCTCGTTCTACGGTTCGGATTGCACCGGATAAACGCTTCTATTTCCAACACGTCCAAATACTCGATTTACTCGAGGCAACTTCTTCAGCACACTCCAAAGCTATAGGGTCAGACGGTATACCAGTTAATTTATTAAAGATTGCCTACATATTATTTTGCCCGTGCTTCTTAACATCTTTGATTGCTCGTTGCAATCCGGCGTCTTTCCCTCAGCGTGGAAAAAAGCTCTGGTTCGCCCGATTCCTAAACGCTCTCATCCAACCGAATTAGACCACGTAAGACCCATCAGCATTCTCTGTGCATCAGCTAAACTTCTGGAGGCAGTTGCCCTCAAACAAATGACGAGTTACATACTACGTAACGGCTTGCTTGATCCCCATCAATCAGGTTTTCGCAAGCATCACAGTGGTCATACTGCTTTAATAAATATCGTTGATGATATTCGACTCGGCGTCGAAAATGATGAAGTCACTCTACTCTAGTTGCCGTTGATTTTTCTCGTGCCTTTGACTTGGTAAATATTTCGTTGCTCATACAGAAACTCAAAGTTCTTGGCTTCTCCGATGCCGCATGGCAGTGGGTTCTATCCTTTTTAGCCAATCGTTCCCAAGTTGTGGTCTCTTCCACCGGTGACACTTCTGAGCCACTGTCTAGAAATACCGGCGTGCCCCAAGGTAGTTTGACTGGGCCATTATTTTTCTCGCTTTTTATCAATGATGCGCCTGCAGTCTTGAAATACTGTCAGTATCATCTATATGCCGACGACTTCACAATTTGATTTAAAAGCAAATTCAAATATCTAAAAGACCTGCTCAGGATTGTCAATTGCGTAAACGAGGATCTCCAAAGACTAGCCGAATGGGGGGTACTCAACGGTCTCCTCTTCAACAAGGGGAAAACTCTTGGCATGTGGCTTGGCTCGCTCGGGTATATTACTAAAATACGTAACTGCAATCCACCTGCACCCAGTATCGACGGCGAGATTATCGAAGTCCGCGACTCTATAAAAATACTTGGCGTCCATTTGGACAGCACCCTTAACTGGCGAGAACAAACCTTGCCTACATCGAAAAAATGCTTCGGTGCATTAGCTCGACTACGCAAATGCAATGATTTTCTGCCACGCTGTACCAAAATGACCTTGACCAAATCCCTGGTGTTTCCTCACCTCGATTACTGTGCAGGCCTATTTCTCAACCTTTCCCGCGAACACATCTCACGGCTTTCTCGATGTAAAAACGCCGCGTTAAGGTTTGTGACTGGCACCAAGAAACACGAGCACATTACGCCCGACTATAAAGCGAATAACATTCTGCCATACTACGAGCATCGAAACTTTGTGGTTTTACGCTTTCTTGCGTCTCTGCTTTGATCCCAAGAACCACGCTATCTCGTAGATAAATTGCAATTTCGTCCTTCTGACAGATACGGCTCTAAAAGACGCTCGGAGTACGATCTCGTTGTTCGGCACGCCTCGAAAGTGACCTTTGAGCTCTCGTTCTGCATCGAAGCAGCACGACTATGGAATAGTATTGGCCACAACATACGTAAATCCATCATGAGTCCAAGTTTCCGACAACTTTTGTACGACTACATGTTTAAGCGTGTCTTTGTACTAGCGTAAAGTGAATTTTGTATGTACCACGAACTGTTAGCGTATCCTAATCAATACGTAAGTGCGTAATCTATTTATTTTTATTTCGCTCGACTTGTACATAATATTATTGTTAGCTCTATTTTATGTTTTATTTTTGTAACTTTTAGATTTAAGTATATACTTGTAACTTAAACCACCCTGTAAATTTTAAAATTGGAGACGACGTCTATGTCCTCCCGTAACCGCGAAAGGGAAAATTTGGCCCTCAATATCATGGGCACTACGAGGTCGTCGATATCACGGAAAAAGGAAATGTGACGAATGCAAATAAGGCTGGGTGGCTCGAAACTAAACATCCTAATAAATTAAAATTGGCCAATTAGTAATCGCAACGACGAGGTCGTTTCTTGTTACAGATATGGCACGTGGCAAAATGTTAATATCAATTGGGACGACTCTGACGTTAATCCTGGCAACTATTGGCGCCACAACCACGGACCATCCTGGCAACTTTTATGAGCGCCTTCCGGACATATGCGTAAACACCACCAACTGGAAAATCATCACCCATCTCGACCTCCAGATGCATCTATCACAGCAGCCCTAGGGCACCCAACAGATAGGGAGCATCATGTACGAGTGTATGAATCACCTTAGCGCCACTCAGTGCATCAGCTTCCTATCCAAAACCAGGCTTGATCGCCGTGAGGAGAGGATTCAAAATTTGAAAACACAAATCCGACTCCTGGTATCACCCGAGAAGGAAGACAACGGCCCCAGACAACAGGCCACTCGCGGAGCGCCCCTGGGATTCATCGGCTCCATCTCGCACGCACTATTCGGGACTCTCACGGAAGACGATGCGGAGCAATACGGCCACGAAATCACCGAACTTGAAAAAAAGGGCCAAGAATTTGCGCATCTCGTGAAGAACTCCACCTATATCATTCGAGGCGAGATAAATGCGATAGGCTCACACGTACACGCTCTCGAAAGGTACATTCAACAGATCGCCAACGCTACTATCGATATCCAAAACACCTTACGTTGGGAGCTCCAAGACATTCATCGCCTCAACTATACTATGCATCTTATTAGTCTATCGAACAACATGATCGACGCTGCTGATGCTTATATCGACACCTTGCAACGTTTCACGGACGCCATTCGCTATGCGCAACTCGGAATCCTGCACCCTGACTTACTCTCCGTCGAGCAGCTTACCACCGCAGCTCGCCATGTAAGGGAATCTACGACGTCTCTTGAGTTTCCTGTTACGATGACTGACCTGCGAGCGACAGATCTCTCAACTATCAGTCGCATCACTACCAAGTATCAGGAGGGTCATCTCCTGGTGAGTATCACATTGCCGTCACTGGAAGCAAAACCTCTCCAATTATATAGGCTCTACCCATGCCTTCGGCCCCAGAACTTCAACGGAACCACCAAGGGCACGGCCTACATCCAGCCTAAACAACCGTATATGACCTGGTCTAACGAGCAAGGGAAGTACTTCACTTTTGATGAACCGTACTTGAAGAAGTGTTACCACCTTCCAAACAACTACGCATGCCCATTGCACATGGCCTTGCGAGACGTCCATGAGGACGATTCTTGCGAAGCACGCCTGCTCGTCTCACCGAACAGCGATACCCTACGCAGGTGTGACATCAGAATAGCCCACAATCATCAGGCCCAATGGACGTTTCTGGAGAATACTTATGGATGGCTCTACTTATTCGAAATGTCTGACAGTCTGCGCATTCAATGTCGCGACGGCACTGCAGCCACGGTCACCCTTGAAGGGACCGAAGTCCTCCAGCGGAATCCAGGATGCACAGGCTACTCCTCAACCATCACACTCCTGTCATCCAGTATGATTCCATCGTCAATTGACCGAGTTCACCAGCCACCCACCATTCTCAACATCAGCGAGCTGTCAGTCCCGATAGCCGAGTGGATTGCCACAGAAAGAACTGAGTGAAGTGCAACATCAACCCTTTCAAACCTTCTAACCATTGTAAGTCAACCTATCTTACCTACAATAAATCATCAATCTGTATGTCCCGATAGCCGAGACATACGGCAAGGAGCTCGACACCCTGGTCCTCGCGGCACGGCAACACTCTATAGGGGGACAATTACAGCAGGCGGACGTAAGCTTGGACGCCATCGAAACTCATCTGGATCAATTAGCCAAGGAACAAAAGGCGACAAAATGGTATCACCGCACAGGAACCTGGGCATATGGAGGCATTTGCATATCACTGGCAACAATAACAGGACTGGCGATATACGCACTTCGGGGCAGTATACCGGGACTGCTCCTGAGCTGCTACATACGCCGCAGAACACGCCGAGAACCCGTCAGCAGATCAAGGCAAGATAACATCAGTTTCCCAATGGACATCCGACAACCCCTACAGCTTGCCATAGAACCCAGCCGAATTGCACCTGCCATCCCATCACAACCCCCATATGACCCTATGCACGTGGTGACACTTGTTACGTAAGAAATAAAGTGAAAGCTCCTCGCCAGCAACTTAGCCAAATTCTATAATTTTTCACACGCTTTTTCGGTCTTATCGTCGATCCAATATCATTGTTGAACCGCGGAGATTACATCACCGAGCTTCAATCTAACAAGAGGGGTGTTATAGCCCAAAGCGGATCTATTCAAGTAAATGCAATCGGTAAATTCTTTTCGGCACATCGAACTTTTCGATTGCCTCATGTAATTCCTGGAACGTTGAATAGCAGGCCACGCGCTTACACTACATGCCAGCGCGAGGAATGAAGCAGACTCTTTCTGCAAGATCATCGATATTGCGGTGCATTATCCCTAAAATTGGAGCTAATGCATCTACAGTATTTGGAACCAACAGGCAGTCTTTCGTGAATTTTGGCAACAGACGGAACTCCCCTAGGAGTCACCGTCTAAATCATCGACTCTTGCTTGTTCCTCCGCTGGTAGTATTTTACGTGTCTTCGGATCCTTGTGACCAAGCCTTCCCACTCGAGGGCCAGGGACGTCATCGCGGTGAGCGTTCTATTAAATCTATCGCGAGTGTAACAACAGGCGATGGATTGCCACAGAAAGAACTGAGTGAAGTGCAACATCAACCCTTTCAAACCTTCTAACCATTGTAAGTCAACCTATCTTACCTACAATAAATCATCAATCTGTATACCTACACGTCGCTCTCATTCGATGGCATTACATTCCCCACTTTCAAAGGAAACAGATACGCCTAGCGTTAAATGGTAGCCCATAATTAGATATATCCACGCCCTAGCAGTTTCACTAGCTAAGGCCTAACATTATTATTGCAAGACTGAAGCGTATTATAAATGCGCCGATGGAATACCCATTTCTTGAGGAAGGAGTGTTCAGGAAAAGAAGAGTCTATGAAAATATGATGGCAGCGTACGCTGGTACCCAGATAACGAGACGGACAACGACGAGGCATCTAAGAGTTAAAATAATAGTTATAACATTATCATTGAATGCCTACAGTAAAAGTTGTTAGATACAGGACGGATCGCTGATAGATACTTTTACATGTTCCATATAAGATTCAATACAGATACGTATGGTAAAACATGCAGTATTTAATTATGTGTTTCACGGCAGATTACACTCAGGTTTACAAAGGAAACACTCAGTCTGCTGCATAGATCCAAAACTGATCTGAGATTGATCTTTCCCTACAGTGATTGAGGCTTGAAGCGTTGTTCTATGAATGATCTGCGTCGCTCTATCTCCTTAATACACAAATAATATCATACTCAGATTAATTACGGGCCTTAATTTTTTATTCCTCGCTCTTAATTTCTCCGGTACTTTTTCCGGTAATTTTTCCCCTACGTTCTGCTGCTCTTCCTTCTGCATATCAACCCGTAAATTATTCTATATGTTTTACTGGATTTGGAAGGAGCTCTTCACCTCGTTCTCGAGATACAGATGTCCTTCGTTCACATTTTCGGAATCCTAGAGTTCTTCGCCCTTCACTCCTCCGGCACTATACCCGACACTTTTATCGGAACTTTTTCCGGTACTTTTATCGGGACTTTTTCCGGCACTTTTACCGGGACTTTCTCCAGAACTTTTACCGGGCCTTTTTCCGGCACTTTTACCGGGACTTTTTCGGGACTTTTTGTAAGACTTTTTCTGGTACTTTTTTCGGGACTTTTACTGATACTTTTTCTGGTATTTTTTCCAGGACTTTTTCCACGATTTATTCTGGTATGCTTTTATCGTCTACACTAAGTTACATAATACTTGCAGATGACAAATTTTGGATTTACCTACTGCGTCAGATCTTTATTATTTCCTATATTATCATAGGATTTTGCAGTTTTCAGTTAGTGCATGACTGTCCTCAGCGAGTGATACCTAATAGGCATGGCTTCGCCTGGCTTCAATCTGCCCATAGGTACCGAGAAACAAAAGCGAGGGAAGAAAACTCAGAATTCGTAGGTGCCTACGTTTCTGTTGATGCTTCGCTCTGATTGGTCAACTTTGACCTGCTCCCATTTAAAACCTATGACCTTCCGGACAAAAAGAAGGTCATTATCGTGATCAATGAAGCCTCCTGAACACCGCCATACCCACCGAGTCAGGTAGTTTTGGAACACCCTGTATACAGTGTATTCCTTTGGGCGCCAGGTGCATCCTTGCACCAGCCCGACTCATGGGGCCTTTAATTTCTAATCCGCAACACGTCAACTGCGGGAGTCTCCTTGACCGGATCTTCCCGCTAGCTCCTAATCCGACATGGTAGAGGAGAACGTGAGGGCGGCGAGTATTTACAGGAATCAGCCGGCTTCTTTGGCAATAGCTAACACGGTGGGATTTAATTCCAACATTGGCCCTTTATTTTACCTAGGTAAACGAGTACAGTCGGGTGATGTATACGAGCGCGTCTCTATACAATTCTAATACAAAACGCGGTCGCGGAGGTCATCTCTTTTGACGGTGGACGGTGCAACTCTGCAACCACCAGGACACGTGACGAGGCGCGCAGCCCCCACTCCTCGTGCCAAGATGTACTGTGCGGATGTGAGAAAAGTCGCGATACATTATCCGCCGATTTTCGGTATTCCCGTTCCGCGGTTCACAACGAAGTTTCAGTCCCCGATCCAATGATTCCCGAAGAATCCCACGTTTGCTCGAACTCGTGCGTTTGCTCTCGCCGCGATCCGCTCTTCGCTTTTCGGCACTCACCTCCCGCCAGTCTCCGGGCGGCGCCGATCTTACCCGAGCCCGCCCAATTTTCGGGCTCGGCGGTGCCGGTTTCCCTCCCCGGCTTCCCCTTGCCGCAAACCTCCGTCGTCGTAGACATTCTCTTGGCGGTTTTCGTCGGCGACACGGCTCTCCGTGCCTCTATGCTTTTATGTAACTGGCCGTCCCACGGACACCACGTTACAACAGGGGTATACTTACATATTGTATATCGCGTTACTTATACAACCTACCGATCAGATGGCGTTGCTGATCGTGCTAACAGTCTAAAGCATGAAGACTAGAGCAAAGGAGGCCGAACGCAGTACTTTGGATGTGGTCCTGAAACGGTGTACAGTAACGTCAGTTGCACATCATGGTAGCGCTGTAGTCAAACGACCTAGAGAAAGACAGACAGAGAAGTGAGAGTGACCGAGATAACTTCGTTATATACGCCTTTTAGTGGGAATTATGTAAAGAGAATTTTTTTTTGCACACAATTAAACTATTTTATGTTGTTTATGTGTATTGTCGGCAATAAAAAAAAAATAATAATATATTTTCATGATGCGAAATACAATAATAAGATATTACAATTGTAACGTTTTTACGCGATTATGTGATGATCTCCGAAGTGTGATAGGATATTGTGAAATTATTGTTGCCCGATAGATTGGTAGTAAAATTATGTCGATATCATTTTGATGCCTTAATGGGTTCCAAATATCCGTATGGAAGGTACCTATTTATCATTATGTGTTGAAGTTATCTTTTAGAACAGTTATTAGCTTATAGGTAACTTCCAGACGAATATTTGGTACTCATTTAGTTCACTTTTGGATAACTTTCTGGGTTGTGCTACTTGAAAATAACGAGAGATTAATGATGTCAGTTCTTTATTACAAACACTTATATGAAACTACCATGACCACCAGGTTGTACCTTAATACGTTTAGTGCGAAAATAAACACTTTTGTATAATACACACTGTGTTTAGAGAACGTGCAGACGTTGATAATAATTAAATTGTAATTCCTCCGATTTGAGTGTCGGGTCAACCGTGATCACTTCTTTCCATTGTTTTCCAATCTTTAGCTCCTTCATGCAAACACTGAATTTCTAGTGAAATATTTGCTTCGTTTTTGGCTTGCAGTACGAAATCAAGTCAGCCAGGGTTCCCTAGTACGTGCACTTCAGCAGATACCCTGGCATATCTATAAGCTGAGAACAAAAATACGGAAAAAATACACGTTAGCAAACGATTTTTGTTTCTCAATCGAATGACACCAGTCCCATTAAAATGAAGTCGCTTCTTTACGATAAAGAACTAAATAACAAATCATAAATAAAGTAAATAAAAATTTCAAAATAGATATAATTTCTAAAATATGATATATCGTTTCTCGATCTAAACAATATAAAATGAGATGATTTCACTGTAATTATTAATAGTTAATTCCTGATATATGTGAGACTCACTTTTGACATTTAAAGAATTGCAGAAGATAAGAGTTAATGTTGACCCTGTGCCATCAGTTTCATCATTTGGTCACACGTCATTCATAGGGATAATTCCATTGTCCTTGATCGTTAGTGATCGTTTTGTGTAGAATAAGACTGAAAAATATCAACGATTACATTCGGCAATTAATAACTAAAGATTCCTGTGAATATTTCTATCTTAAAAAATGTTTTTTCTTAATTTTTTGAAGTAAATGGTGCTCTTAAAGAAAATTTAGTGAATCAACCCTCTGGAGTTCTCCCTGAATTTTAAATGAAAGTATTTTCCACTGTAAATAAAAATAATTGACAGTTACCTGTGGAATACTGAAAAGGGCCTGCGTTAGCGCAGGCCCTCCGCATTCTAATGGACAGAAAAAAAAACAACATAATTATACAAAAAATACCTGTCGCTCTCAAGCAGTACAGTACTTACTTCACCCTCTTAGGTGTGCAATGGTTCAACCTGTCGAGCCACCTTTTTTTTTTTGAGGAGGGAAATCTTGCAAAGACCCCTGCCGACCAGTGACGGCAGGGAGTGTCGGATTCCTACCGACTAAAACCCCTCCTATTGCTCCAGGCTCCACCCCGGAACCGCTTTCGCATTATTTCAGGGTGTCGCCCTATTTCCGTGTTCTGTAGGCTTTTCTCCTTCCGCTTGATATCTGATTATACGTGCCCAGTGTGCCTAGATTAGAAGTCCAGGTGTTTGTGGTTTGTTTGTGGTTGTTTCTCAGCTTTCTCGGTCTCGCTCTTCCGAATCATTGTTGCATGTATGAGAGTCCTCACCGCTATCCACGGCTCCTCTCCGCTAACCATCAATGGGGCAAGATTTTATTCATTGAGGTTGCGGACTCCAAGAGTCTTCATCAGCCTTGCCCTGTCGTCCGTCACTGCAGTGCACTCAAAGATGGTGTGCCTAGCGTCAACGTTGGCCTGCCTGCAGTGCGTGCATGTTGCTTTGTCGATCTTGTTGATCCTTTTCAGGTACTGATTGAAGCAGCTATGTCCAGTCAGTGCCTGAGTTATGAAGTAGTCGACCTTCCATGCCATGCCGTGATGTCGGGAATTAACGTGTGTGTCCAGCGCCTCGTCTTGCCTTCATTCCATCTTTCCTGCCATCTGTTCAGCAAACGTTGTCTTGCCGTCCTTTTGGCCTCGGCTTTTTGCTCCTCCGTTCTCTGTCTTACGTCGTCCCGATGAATTTCCTCATAAACCTCGCGTCTCTCTTAAACGAGCAGATCGATAGGCGGCGTGCTCGCTATTACCAGCGCCGCTGCCTCCGAGACTGTCCTATAAACGGAAATGGCTTGCAGGGCACTACGCCTTTGTACTGCGGCCAGTCGCCGTTTTGAAGCCGCTCTCTCTGCTGCACTTGCCCAAACCTCTGCTCCATAGAGCAGGATCGAGTAAACGACGCTGTTTAATAGCTTTCGTTTCAGCTCATCTGGTCCTCCTATATTTGGCATCAGCCGTGATAACGACACCGCTGTCGACGCCGCTTTTTCCGTTGCTCTAATTACGTATTCCGTGAACCTCAGGCTATCATCTAGTTGTACGTCCAAGTACCTCAGGGACTTTCTCCAGGGTACGATATGGCCTTCCAACTCCAATGATGGCGGTACTCGTACACGCTTGTCCATTAACATTACTACCTCCGTTTTATGAACTGCCATTTCCAGCCCGTTCTGCTTCAACCAATTGCTGGCCCAGCGAACGCTCTCGTTTGTCATAAGTTCAAGTATCCCCGTCGTTTTCGCTGTTACTGCCAACGTAGTATCGTCCGCGAATCCCACTATGAGCGAGTGATCCGGAAGATCTAAGTCGATGAATTTATTATACATTAAGTTCCACAGAAAGGGCCCAAGGACGGAACCTTGTGGAACGCCTGCGGTCACCTCGTAACTAGCCGGTACGTCCCCGGTATCGTATAACGGCTGTCTGTCGCACAGGTAGCTGTCTATCATGCGCAACAGATACTTTGGTGTCCGTCTTTCTGCCAGGGCGGCCATAATACTCTCCCAACTAGCGGTGTTGAACGCATTTCGTATATCGAGTGTAACAAGTGCACAGTAGCCTTTGCTACGCCACGTGCCCCTTTTCGCTTCTTCCATTGCCTCTACTACTCGCATGATGGCTTCTACCGTGGAGCGTCCTTTACGGAAGCCGTACTGCCGTACTGATAGCCCTCCTGTGGCCGTGATGTGCGCTTCCAGTCTACCCAGCAGGAGTCTCTCGAGTAACTTCCCCATGGTGTCCAAAAGACAGATCGAACATTTTGATGAGGGTTCCTGAAGTGGCTTGTCCCCCTTACGCAGCAGTACTAGCTTCTGTCGTTTCCACCGCTTGGGGAAGACTCCCCTTCACAGACATCCGTTGTAGACATCCAACAGTAGGGTTGGCCACACTCTAGTCACCATTCTAACTGCCGCGTTGGGGATGCCGTCAGGGCCAGGCGACTTTCTTGGCTGCAATCTCTTTCTCGCCTCCATCATGAACGGTTCCACCGCGACGTCTCCTTCCTGCCATGATGGTGCACGCCTGTAGTTGTGCATAGGGAACAGGGCCTGCACTATAGTGTTCATGCGTTTCGGGCACGATAACCCTGGGATCTATTGTCTGCCTAGCAACCTCTTAGTCACTATACGGAACGGCAGCCCCCAGGGGTCCTTTTCTACCGAACGGCAGAGCTCCATCCAACACCTCTTCTTACTGTTTTTGATGACAGTACGCAATTTCTTCCTAGCCTCTTTGAATTCCAAGTCCAGGTTTTGGTTTTTGCCCTTTTTCCTGCGTCGCTGCGTCTTCCTGCGAGCTGCTAGGCATCGTCCCCGCAGCTCTGCTATCTCTGGGGTTCACCAGTGTACCGGCTGTCTACCTCTCGTGTAGTTTTTGCACCTAGGCATAGCTGCGTCACATGCTGCCGTGATGATCTCAGTAGCATAACTTACTAACGCATCCAGCTCTTTGGTGTCGCCCATCCTTGGCGGGTTTCCCTGTTTCCTTGCCGTTTCTAGAAAGAGGTTCAGCTTGTTTTTATCGAGCCTGCGTAATGCCCATCCAGCTTTCTTTACGCCTACTTTAGACAGTGGTTCCTGGCGAGTCCTCCGCGTTTGTTCTGTTCCCAATTCAAACTCGATGTATTGGTGATCGCTGAGGGTAAAGTCCTCGAGTACTCTCCATGCCTTCATTTTCGCGGCTGCAACGATAGTACCCAGGGTGATATCAACGACCGAACTGGTGCTTCCCCGTCGAAAGGTAAGGGCGTTCCCTTCGTTAAGTACGAGATCTAGCCTCGTTATCATCTCCGAGAGGGCTTCGCTTCTGCGGTCCAGTCTCCTGGAGCCCCACTCGGGTGACTTACAATTAAAGTCGCTGGCTACGACTACTTCGCCTCTCGCTTCTCTGAGGTTGTTCTCCAGCGCGTCCAGTTGTTTACGGAAAACTTCATAGGTCTCAGAGGGTGAGAAGTAGCAGCTGTATATCCTAACTCCGCCTATGCCTAGCCACACATAGTTGGCCGTAGGTTTACCGACTTCTTTGATCTTTGGGTCCTGTCCTCGGACATTTATCGCCGCCCTACCTGTCGTGTCCTGAAACCAGAAGCCCGTATCCGGAATCCGGTACTGCTCGCTGACGATCAGTACGCCCGCGCCCTTCTCAACGGCCGCTTGGAGGAGCAAGTCCTCCGCTTCGCGACCCCTGCCCAGGTTTACCTGCAAGAACCTTACCATCTCCTAGCCTTTTTGAGCTCCTCTTGGAAGCATTCGCACTTCGCGCTGCCCAGTACGTGTTCCGTTCCGCCAGGTTTGTTTCTTGTACTGCACTCCATGCAGAATGAGCTTACCTTGCAGTCTTTGGCAAGGTGACCCTCCTTTCCACACAGGCGGCACAATTTGGACCTGGCCGGTGCCTTACATACCGCCGAGACGTGGCCAAATCTGAGACAACGGTAGCAACGGACTACATGGGTACGTTCCCTGACCCGGCAGTTCACCTAACCTATCTTCAGGTGGCGTGTCTTCAACACCTTGTCCGCTACCGCTGCCAGCATGCTCACTAGTGCTGTGTGGGTACCTTTAAACCCTTATCTCATGGCTTTCACCTTGATATCGCCTTGAGATGCGTCGTCGACAGTAGTCCTAATTGCATCCTGTAATTCAACCTCCTCCGTGACTTCGTCCGAATCTCGAATTTCTAGTGTGCTAGTCTGAGCCATAGTTCGCACTGTAGCCTCGTCGCCAAGAGCCTGCGCAACGACGTTTCTCAAGTCCTCGGCTTTACCACAACCGGGTTTAGTTTCCAGGAGAAGCTCTCCTCGCCTTGTTCTTCTTATGCCCAAGACCGTCACGCCGTGCCTTGCCGGGTTCACTTTACCCTTCATGTTTCGAAGGACCACGGCATACGACGGCGCATTCTTTGTCGTCACCAGCACCGCCTCCGGCAATCTTCTCCGAACTCCACTCGATTTCTCGTCACTTACTCCTCTGGACGCTTCCTTCACTCGCTCCTTCCGGCGCACTACTTTTTCCCCGGGCGCCCCCGGTTCCTCGATTCCGGTTGGTTGTCCTACACGTCGTGATGTACCATCGTCGATCACCAAGTCCCTGTCCTTGTCTTCGCCTCGTCGCTTTCTTTTCCTGGCCGTCTCCTCTGGCGAAAACAGCGCTCCCCGTTTTTTGCCGCCCGCTTTCGGTGTGTCTGAGAGACTTTTCACCACGTGCTTTGTTCCCCGTACAAGGGCCGTTTGTGTGCCACGTGTAGCTCCCGTCTAACTGACTTGGACCTCCCTATCCGTCGTCTCCACTGGAGTAACGTCGTTCTGGCCAGTGCTACTCCTACTCTCGGGATATGCCCGCTCCAAGCCGTGCATTTGCGCCGCTCTAGTTTTCATAAGCGCCTCGTGACAGTCCTGTATCTGCGTGCAGTGCACTGGCGCTGCAAGGGTATCATCCCGGATGCTCTTGTGGATATTTCTGTGCTCCTTTAGGACCTCATCGATGATCGCGATGTTTTTCTTTAGGCTCGCGATCGTGCGGCCCTCGTCTCGCTCTAGTTCCTCTGTTACATCCCAAAGCGGATTTACTCAAGTAAATGCAATCGGTAAATTCTTTTCGGCACATCGAACTTTTCGATTGCCTCATGTAATTACTGAGACGCTGAGTATCAGGCCACGCGCTCACACTACATGCCAGCGCGAGGAAAGAAACAAGACTCTTTCTGCAAGATCATCAATATCGGGGTGCATTATCTCCAAAGTTCGAGCTAATGCACCTACAGTATTTGGAACCAATAGGCAGTTTTTCATGAATCCTGGCACCAAACGGAACTCCTCTAGGAGTCACCGTCTGAATCATCGAGTCTTGCTTGTTCCTCCGCTGGTAGTATTTTACGTGTCTTCGGATCCTTGTGACCAAGCCTTCCCACCCGAGGGCCAGAGAAGTCATCGCGGTGAGCGTTCTATTAAATCTATCGCGAGTGTAATAACAGACGACGGATTGCCACAGAAAGAACTCAGTGAAGTGCAATATCAACTCTTTCAAACTTATCAGCCATTGTAAGTCAACTTATCTTACCTACAATAAATAATCAATCTGTATACCTACACGTCGCTCTCATTCGTCAGCATTACATCCCCCACTTTCACGGGAAACAGATACGCCTAGCGTTAAATAGTAGCCCACAATCAGATATATCTACGCCCTAGCAGTTTCATTAGCTATGGCCTAATACCTCCAGCTGCCGCTTAGAGCCTAACGGCTCTAATTCCCGCAATCTCTTTATCCGGCTGCGTTGTAGCCTTGACTAAAACCCCCTTCCCCATCAGTGTTTGTTTAGTTATATTTTCTTCCATTCCTGTTCCCACGAGTAGCTAGGGAAAGAGATGTCGGTCCGCTCAGAGCACCGCATGCACGGATAAGGCCTTCATACGATGGGATGCGGCCTGATGTCCCAAAGGCTTCGTTTGCGGCACTCTTAACCCCAGTGCCATTCATCCATCGTGTTGTAAACCGTAATATAGATTTGGAAACGCGCCTACGTCAGAAACGACGGAATGGCCACGCTGCGACGCGGCACATTCCACTCGCCAATATTATGGAAACAAAGGAGACACATCACCGACACCATGGCGAAATATAGAAACAATCCTTGGTTATTGTATCTCTAAAAATTCCATAATTAAGATATAAAAAGCGGACGGCCTGTCGGCACGTCAGACGAAGTAAGAGAGCTACAAGTGAAGCGTTACTACGGTAACTTAGTCGAAGTACTAACCTCCAGCCTCGTGATTTCGTACTCACCACGTTTACGATTTATTTCTAATAGTGTATTTTAACGTAACTTGTGTTGTTTCAAATAAATCTTTTACTTGTTATCGAGAGTTAAGTTCCAACTTTTTACTCGGGCAACGAATCCCTGTTTTGTTTCAAATAAATCTTTTACTTGTTATCGAGAGTTAAGTTCCAAGTTTTTAATCGGGCAACGAATCCCAAAGTACCTGACTCCCGAAAACCCTTTCCGGCAGTCAAATCCGTGAACCCTGTATTTGGGCCCACAAAAATTGGTGGCAGCGGTGGGATTGCCAAAGTGTTTCGGTAAAATAACCAAACGCGATCGAGACTCTCAAAAACCCAAGTATAAAGTAAAACAAGATCTACGTGCGCGCTATTAAACCTAAGTGAAACAAGAAAACGAAACCTAAGTGAAAAAGATAAACAAAACCTAAGTGAAATAATAAAACGAAACCTGAGTGAAACAAGAAAAACGGATCCAACTTTCCAAGGAGGAACCAGGATTCGACATCAAGAGGCCAGAGCAACGACTCATGACCTACGGCAAGAAGAAAGACGACATCTCCATTGGCATCACAGATTTCAACAAAGAATGCAGAACTGCGTGTTACTGTAAGTTAAGATAATACTAACTCAGCATTAAGCAAACCATTGTAAACCGAGCCTAACATAATTGCAAATGTCTCCTAATGCCTCAAAACGATCCTAATCGCGACTCCGTGTTAGGGCAGACAGGTTCGCGATCAGTAGATTCATATTTAAACCGCCACTCAGAGCCAATAGTCGGGGAAAACCTCCACATAAACCGAAGAGAGAGTCCCAGCAGGACACCCCTTCCTTCAGCTCAGAGAAATCTCTTACCTACCTTAGAGAGGCTAGGAAATGTCGGCTGTAGTCACAGCAAGCTCCGCATCTCGTGGCGAGGGCGCCACTAAACAGAAGCTACCATCTACGCCACATAGCAGAGAGATCTATCTCTCTCTTCCTCTCTTGTCTCTTGCCACCTTACTGGCGGCTCGTCATTCGCTAACACGCTCCTCTCGAGAACGGTTCAGTTTTTCTACTTACCTTTATCTTAACGTTTTACTTTTCAATTAAATACAGAGAAATAGTTAATCAAAGAATTCAGAGTTGACTTTTATAATTCATTTAGTTGTAAAAGAGTTGCGCAGTGTTCTGCATTAAAGTTATTCATTCACTTAAATAAAGTGTTGTGTTCAACCTATTCGATCGCCCGTGAAACGTCCTCATCCTCACCTTCCATCTATAAAGTCCGTCAGGTTATGGGCCCTGCACGAGAGGAAGGACTGGCCGTGGTCACAAATCCAGAGAGCACAACAACTAAATAATTAAGTAAGTAAAGTGAAAATAAAAAATTGAAATCAAGTGAAAGTGACGTGAAATATAAAGAAAGTGAGACACATGCATGATGTAACAAAGAGAAGAGTATCGTGTTAGGAGAGTTTTGTTACACGAAGGGGAAGAATAGTGCATCGCAATAAATAGGAAAAAGCACGTCGAAACTCGAATCGAGAATTCGGAAGTTACGCCGGCAACAAAAGCCGATTTCGCGAATTGAGTTGACGCGCCGGTACATGCGAGAAAGAGGAGAAGTATTCTCCCTCTTTCTCTCTCTCTCTCTCTCTCCATCTCTTTCCTTCACGCTCAACTCATGGCGCTGCGTTAGATGTGAACAGCCGCGATGCCGCGCTATACATATATGTGTACGTGATTCTCTCTCAAAGTACGGGACGCTGTTCGTTCGAGAGCCGGTGCGCGTCGTACACGATCGGTTTACGAAAACGTGCATCATTGTGGTCGGCAGAGCGCGTCGTCGCATTTAAGCAGTGTGGATGATCGAATTTTTTATATTTTTGCGAATTATTTTCTTTTTCGTCTCGATTTTTTTTCTTCCTTGATTGCGATGCATGAATAAGTCCAACCCTTTTATTCACAGTGGTTGATTTAAAAACTAAATTGAAACGAACCAAGTAAAATTAAATATACAGAGATTAATTGTTTATTCATAGAATATTTTTATTTTTTTTACCACTGTAATAAAATTTTTTTTGATCAATACGAACGGACTATATTTCATGTATGAGATCGCCCCTGTCCCTAAAGTAACGATAATGCCATCGTATGGCTAATCGGTTGGGAGGGAGTACATGAATGTAGGCCCAAGTATAACGATCACGAATATCAATTGTAGTACTTTAATATTCAAATGTGTGATATTAAATAAATAAAATGTTTTTACACAAGGATGACTGATTCAGAGACTGATCAAGAGAGGACCGAAGAGGTCACCGAAAACGGTAACGACCAAACAAGAAACATGCAGTCAGACAACACTGTAAATACAGAGACGACCACAACTGAAGGCAGTAAATTAAATCATTGTATCCCACATTTACAGTAATAAAATATAATTAATGAGAAAGAGTACGGATCCATGAGTATGTGTTTAATCTCTATTTAGAGATAGCATGTACGCTAAATATAGAGAAAGAGAAAAACAGATAACTAATACTAAAATGACAAAAATTTCAGAAGGTCAGTTAACTTCGATCCTGCAGGAGCTCAGCAAGGTCGTAAAAATTCAGGGTGACCAATTTGGGAAGATGGCCAAAGCCTTCGAATCATTGGCCACAACCCAGAAGGAGCTGGTCGAGGAGACCAAAAAGAAAAACGGGATGATAGACACCTGTTTGGTCGAGATCAGGAATCTCTCGGTTCACGTCAAAGAGGTACCAGAACATTTATCACCACCTCAACAGAACTCAACGTCGTTTGACAATGCACATATACAGATAAATAACAGACAGACAAATCAAAATTCAGAGAACAGACAAAATGTGCAGACGTTAGCTGATTTGAATGAAACATTTAGAGAAATCGGTAGACAGATGACAATTCAGAACAATTTAACGAATACTGTACTGACAAACAAAATAAACATTAAAAGAGACTACAAATTGAAAAGCAAGAGTAAACTTGAATTGTGGCTCGATTCATTACATTCAGAATTATCGGCCAATGACATATCCGATTTTATTGATAACCCAGAAAAATATGAGAATGATAATTCAGAGAGTACAATTAAAACTAAAAAGATTGTACGAGATTTAATAATAAGTCATTTGGACGAAAACTATCATAAGAAAGTTTTAAATATTTCAGAGCCTTACTGATTGACTCAGGACTACCGAAAACTATGTGGACACTAGCAACAGAGGCAGCAGTGCACACATATAACCGAACTCCACACAAGAGCAATAATTACAAAACTCCACTATCTATGATGAGTCCAAATACAGAGAGCCATGTAAAAGAACTGAGAAGATCGGACGTGTAGCTTACGTAAAAATTCCCACTCCAGAGAGTAAATTCTCTGACAGAGCAATAAAATCAATTCTGGTTGGATACACGCCCACAGGATACCTATTATGGCACCCTGAATCATTGAGATTTATTAATTCAAGACATGTAAAGGTCAACGAGAAAATTATTTACAAAGATATAACTAAAGAAACTGAACAGACAGAATTTGAAATCAGAGATTTCAGAGAAGAAAATAATACAGAGAAAGCACAGACTAATGAATCAAACAATCAGGATGCTGTTCAGGTTACAGAGAAGCAGAATTCAGCGACAGGAACAAAAAGGCCAAGAAAGAGGAAAAACAATCAAGAGAACACAGCAGAAATAGAAACTAGAACAGGTCCCAAAAGAAAGGCCAAAGAAAAGCCATTCAGAGATCCAAACTACGTTTACAATGTCAAAATAGACGACTCAAGAACAAACAAAAGCATAGACGATTTAACAGAAGAAATATATGTAACGTTAGCACAGATTAATAACGATCCAATCAACTTCAAAGACGCAATGAATTCACCAAATAAAGAAAAATGGATCGAAGCAATCAATGAAGAATTAAACTCAATGAAAGAAAAGGAAGTGTGGGAAATCGTGGATTATCCCAGCACAGATTCAGAGAACAGAAAACCAAACGTCATCGATTCAAGATGGATTTTCAAGAAAAAGTTAATGCAAAATGGCCAAGTAAAATATAAAGCAAGATTAGTCACAAGAGGCTTCAAAGACAAAAATGTCTATGACCTAAGAGAAACATACGCTCCGGTGTCACGCTTACCCGTGATTCGATCCGCATTAGCAGTAATAACGTAATATGACTTGGATGCAGTTCAACTAGATGTGAAAACTGCATTTTTAAATAGCGAACTGGATGAAGAGATATATATGGAAATACCAGATGGTGTAAATATTTCAGAGAAATTCAGAGGAAAGAAAGTCTGCAAATTGAAGAAAACCTTGTATGGCTTAAAAATAAGTCCAAAGAAATGGAACCTAAAATTTGCAGAAGAAGCTAGAAAACTGGGTCTTGGAAGAGATATTAATGACCCGTGTCTATTCACCTGGCCAAAGTGGTCATTTTGGTGCTATACGTTGACGATATTATTCAAGCGGGAAATGATCCAGAGAAACTTCACGAAATAAAAACCAGATTATATGAAGTATTTAAAATGAACGACTTAGGAGAACCGAGCATGTACTTGGGAATGAAAATTAAAAGAGACAGAGAAAACAGAACTATGACACTTAGTCAAGCAGACTATATAGAGAAAATCCTGGAGAGATTTAACATGAAGGAATGCAAACCACAAAATACACCAATGGAAACAAAACAAGTTAAGAACAGAGGAATGAGAAACAATCCAGAGAAAACTGAAGAGAATGAAGTACCTTGCAAGACTCCTTATCGAGAAGCTATAGGTAGCTTGCTATACGCATCAGGAGTCACGAGGCCCGACATAGCCTACCCCACCAATCAAATGGCGAGAATACAAAGCTCATGTACAGAGAAAGACTGGAAAAAGATCAAGAGAATACTTAGGTATCTAAGAAAAACCAAAGATATCGGTTTGATTTTCAGAGACCAAGGAGATAGTCTAGAAGCTTACACAGACTCAAGCTTCAAAGATCACGCAGACTCAACGTCAACTGGAGGATACATAGTGAAACTGTACGGAAACGCAGTAGCTTGGAGAAGCTATAAACAAAAGTTTGCATCACTATCCGTATGTCATGCTGAATATATAACGATGAGTGCTGCTCGTCAAGAGATTATATCACTTGACAAAGCTATCAGAGACATGACAGGAGAGTCTTATTATCATGCAACAATCTGGCGCGACAACCGATCAGCGATAGATTGTACCCAAATGGACGGATCACATAACCTAAAAGATTTTGACGATGACTACTCAGAAATTCAGAGAAAATTAACCGAGAGGGAGAAAACAGGAAATAAAGTTCACATAACTAACTTCCACGAGGACTACATTAAGAAATGTGTATTAGACAACAAAATCAAGAGACTCGGTCGAGTCACGCGCCAAGTACAGGCAACCGGCTGTACAGGGCGCAGCGCGCTGAGACTCTTTACTCGAGTCAACTCCTCATACCTGTCTTTGGAACGAAATATCTTATGAATCGCTATATATGAGGAAAAGTTATTCATACATTCACTATAGGAATTAAAGGTTCTAAAGCGATTGCCACCAAGTTCAATACGATTAGTGTATGAGATCAAGGCGTATTGAAATGGAGGTGGTGGTCGTGGTCGTGGTCGTGGTCGTCGTCGTGGTCGTCGTCGTGGTCGTCGTCGTGGTCGTCGTCGTCGTCGTCCCTTTTTTTTAGAAATGCATAAAGATAAATACAAATTTTTAAAGAAAATGTAATCTTTAGTGCATATAAGCGTCGTTAATGGTGTCCAGCTTGTTGAAGCCGTATGCTAAACGTAAGAGAGGAAAGTGTGCTGGATTATTTACGTACCTCAGGCCGAGCGAACAACAGAGAGGATACTATTGTTTGAGCGAAGCGCCAAAGCGTCGCTCGTTGCACACTTTTCTGGACACTCTACACCTCTACGTCCGACACCTAGATACAGGAAACTACGAAGCGGAATACCTGGAAACCCTGGACTTCCACATCCAACACATGGACACAGGAAACTACGGAGTGGAACACCTGAACACCCTGAACTTCCACGTCTGACACCTAGATGCAGGAAACTACGGAGCGGAACACCTGGACACCCTGGACTTCCACATCCAATACTTGGACACAGGAAACTACGAAGCGGAATACCTGGAAACCCTGGACTTCCACATCCAACACATGGACACAGGAAACTACGGAGTGGAACACCTGAACACCCTGAACTTCCACGTCTGACACCTAGATGCAGGAAACTACGGAGCGGAACACCTGGACACCCTGGACTTCCACATCCAATACTTGGACACAGGAAACTACGAAGCGGAATACCTGGACACCCTGGCCTTCCACATCCAGTACCTAGTGCGACGTTATTCCCCGAAAACCAAAATCTCACAGCTCAAGTAGATTGACGATAAAAGGTATTCAGAAAGTAGCGAACCGTACACAAAACGCCGTATGATTCTCCCTCAAGAAATTTTGATATTCACGAGACCCGATACGCGATAAAGTAAGTAGTGTTGGGCGCCAGGCGGTCTCCGGGGAGAACACCGCGAGTGCAGGGCACTCGAGATCTTAGAAATTCTGAAGAAAACGCGGGAAAGCTCGGAACAACGAAAGGGAAAAGGAAACAGGTAAGGCGACACCGCCAAGAGAAGAGAAGTGAAACGATAGGAACGGCGACTCCGCCAAGAAGAGAAGAGACAGATAGGTAAACGGCGACTCCGCCCAAAATAGAAAAGAGGAAACATCGATAAACGGCGACTCCGCCAAGATAGAAAAAGAGAAAGATCGAGGAACGGCGACTCCGCCAAGATAGAAGAGAGAAAGATTAATAAACGGCGACACCGTTAATGTAGAAAAGAGAAAGATCGATAAACGGCGACTCCGCCAAGATAGAAAAGAGAAAGATCGATAAACGGCGACTCCGCCAAGATAGAAAAGAGAAAGATCGATAAACGGCGACTCCGCCAAGATAGAAAAGAGAAAGATCGATAAACGGCGACTCCGCCAAGATAGAAAAGAGAAAGATCGATAAACGGCGACTCCGCCAAGATAGAAAAGAGAAAGATCGATAAACGGCGACTCCGCCAAGATAGAAAAGAGAAAGATCGATAAACGGCGACTCCGCCAAGATAGAAAAGAGAAAGATCGATAAACGGCGACTCCGCCAAGATAGAAAAGAGAAAGATCGATAAACGGCGACTCCGCCAAGATAGAAAAGAGAAAGATCGATAAACGGCGACTCCGCCAAGATAGAAAAGAGAAAGATCGATAAACGGCGACTCCGCCAAGATAGAAAAGAGAAAGATCGATAAACGGCGACTCCGCCAAGATAGAAAAGAGAAAGATCGATAAACGGCGACTCCGCCAAGATAGAAAAGAGAAAGATCGATAAACGGCGACTCCGCCAAGATAGAAAAGAGAAAGATCGATAAACGGCGACTCCGCCAAGATAGAAAAGAGAAAGATCGATAAACGGCGACTCCGCCAAGATAGAAAAGAGAAAGATCGATAAACGGCGACTCCGCCAAGATAGAAAAGAGAAAGATCGATAAACGGCGACTCCGCCAAGATAGAAA